>NW_007579318.1:25906-27560 GCF_000690725.1 Stegastes partitus | reverse complement strand
CTAACTAAAGCTAACTAAACCTAACTATAGGTAACTACAGCTAACTACAGGTAACTACAGCTAACTACAGCTAACTACAGCTAACTGTAAATAACTACAGCTGACTACAGCCCTGTTCATGGGTTGCCGCTCAGCTCAGCCAGGTGAGCTGTAGGGGCACCTCAGGGAGCTATAGCTAGCTGTAGCTAACTATAGGTAACTACAGCTAACTACAGCTAACTGTAAATAACTACAGCTAACTATAGCCATGTTCATGGGTCGCCACTCAGCTCAGCCAGGTGAGCTGTAGGGGCGCCCTATCTCCAGCATTTCTTTTGTTTTTCAGGGTCATGAGGAGTCCTCAGTGCCAGATGGACCAGAATAATTTGGCGCGGGTGTTCGGACCGACCCTAGTGGGTCATGGGATGTCTGAGCCATCTCCAACCACCATTATGAGAGACACCCACACGCAGCCGAAGGTCAGCCTCCTTCTAAATGTCCAGGCCAGCAGAATGTGGGTTCTCTCTGGGTTAGCATTATGAGTTGAGGTGAACATGTAGGACATAAAGCTAAATAATATTCCAGCATTAGAATCAGCGTCCATGTGTCCGGATCCTGTCACCCCCAGGTCGTCCTCCGCCTGCTGTCCCTCCCTGAAGACTACTGGAGACGTGTCCTCAGCATTCAAACGGATCAGATGCCCTCGTCGTCCTCCGCCTTTAAGATGAACCAGGAAGACGGACACGGCATGTTTACACGTTTTAAATGGTTCTTAGCAGCACTGATGGCTGCAGGTCGTATTAACATTATATTCACAACGTTTTCCTGAACAGCTGCTTTACCAAACCCCTGCTGTTTTCTCTTTTTCCCAGAACTCTGACATTTTTCAAACTGTCAGGTTTTTCAGCACACTGTGGTGTCTGTTTGTTTTAGAGTGAGGAAGGTGTTATGAAGAAACAAATATTTTACATCCCTAAAGAGATTTTTCTCTTCAGGTCGGTTGTTTAAACCAGTGACGTCTCCAGAGCTGAACAGCTACCACAAAACTACCAGCAGAGGGAGTCAGAGAGGCCAGATCAGGACCCTGGGCAACACTTTCAACAACACGTAAGACCACAACAGACCAGGTTCCACACAGTGTGCTGACGTATGACTAGTTCAGCACAACTCAGTGACTGAAGCAGTCACAGTAGTCACAGAGCATCACAGTTCTATGTAGGGAACAGAACAATGGAGGTCTGTTCTGTTAGAATGTGTGGAGAACTTTACATAGTGAGGGTCAGAGGCTTCCACTGGAGCAGGAACTTTTCCTCTTTGAAAATGGCTCTGAAAGCAGTTCTACAGGAACAGTCCTGCCATCAGAACTCAAAGGTTCAGATCACCCTAAAATGACCTACAAGAGAAACAATGTTCTAAGATGGCAGAAACACACAAACATCTGATAGTTTGTGTCATCAGATGGCGTTTATTCACCAAAACCACATTTGCAAGAGTCAAAGATCATCTATGGAATAAAACTATGTTAATGAGCAACACCTGGTCAGCGCTCGTAGTTTCACAGTTCATGTTATCTAAAAAAAAAAAAAAGAATTCTAGCAACAAACCTCTTGAAAGCCTCCAGCAAACCTCCTCCAAACCTCCAACAAACCTCCTCCAAACCTTCAATAAACCTCCT
>NW_007579318.1:16536-25189 GCF_000690725.1 Stegastes partitus | reverse complement strand
GCAATATTTAGATTTCTGTTTGTTTGCATACTTTATGTATTTTTACACTTTATTTGGTCATTCAAAAAAATAAATAAAAAATCACATCAGAGTTTACGATGACAACATTCATAATCCTCGATCTGTTCTAAAACAGCCAACGTTCTGTTCAGTAATAGAAGATTAAACATTAACAACCCATATTCAATCCCTTATCAATGCATTGCCAAGTAAACACAGAAATCAGACAAAACCTCCTGATGTTCTTCCAGAGGACCAATAGTTCTGCTGGAATTATAACTACTATGGAATTCTAGCTCTGGGCCTCCAAGTGCTCATGACATCACACAACATCTTCACAAAAAGATGACAAATACAATAACATTCAATATTTAATTTAAACTTTTACCTGAATTTGGCAATAAAATGCATTTTTTGTGAGTTGAACAATCACTTCCTGTACATGGGAGGGTTTTTGTTTGTTACCTTCAATGTACCTGTAAATCCACTGTTATTAACGGGACGGTGACCAAAGTAAACTGTGAGCTGTCTGCAACAACACTTCACAAAAATCAGTCCTCAAAGGTATTTTGATGAGAATTATTGTTTTTGTGTAAACCTCCCTCTAAATCATTGTTAAGGTGTGTTTTGTTGTTGCTAGGTGACGTTAAGGAAAAATGCCTTTAGTTTCCACCACAGATTTCAACATTTATAAAGATTTTCTTTGTAAAGTGCAAATTTTGTGGTGCAGTATTTTGATTATGACAGCCAGCTCTATCTCACCGAAACAGGAAGAATGCACTTTAAGCATTTTAGTGTGCACAGGCATCAATGTGAAACAGAATTAAGCATCAGTACAATGTCATGGAGGCAAAACACTGCAAAACATCTGTGTTTTGCGATTTCCATGTCGGCTTGCAAACAGCTGTATGAACTCATCCATGTCCAAGGCCTCAGCTCTGCTGGACTCCACGCTTAACACCCCAAAGTCACTGAGTCTGTCATTGCTCATTGTGCTGCGCAAATGATTTTTGATCAGTTTCAATGCTGAAAAGCTGCGTTGGCCATACAGCTGTGCTTCCAGGTAAGAGGAATATGAACAGTTCATAAAAGACTTCACTGAAAGGTTCCAAGAAAACTGTGAACTCTAGCAAACTGTTTAGATCTTTCATTCCAGTTGCCTTTTTTCTGTCCAAGATCCGTTTGGTTGGATGTAGTTCATGCTTAAGATCATCCAGGTCTGTGTTATAAACAAAACAGAGGAGGCTCCTTCACAAAGCTGTTGCTTTTGGGATTTAGAGCTTCAATCCCCTTCATCATGTCACAGTTTGTTTTGGGAAAAACGCCTCTCTAGCTCGGCCCCTACAGTGTCCAGGATGGGACAAAAGACAGAAAGACTCTTTGTCTTTATCACGGTTCGTCTGACCAGTTGTTGATGTAACAACAGATTCATGAAGAGCGGAGCTGAGCTTTGGCCGCCGTTTGGAAATGCTCTCTGTGTTAATGTTGCATTGCTGAGCAATCTTTAGTGCTTCTGTCCACAGCTCTCCGAAAAATGTTTCATTTCTGTATTGTTTTGTAGTTCCTCAATGAGGTCAACAGCTCTGGCTGAGTCCAGTGATGCTGATGGCAGCATATCAGAAAGAAACTTTGCATCTCTCAGTATCCTACCAAAAACTACCAGAAGGCCTACGAAGCTTAGGTCAATCTGCCCACTTAGTCCATGTGCTTCTACACGTCCATCTCCATTGTTTTCACCATTAATTTCATCGAGGACACGGAGGACAGCTGGAAGCCTGTCCATGAGATTTGGACAAGCATAAAACCTGCAAGCCCACCTGACATCACTTAGTCTGGGCAACTCCCGAGGCTGACCATGAAACACTGTACGCTGTGTGTCCTGCCACTTCTGATGTACATATGATCCAGACAGAAATGTAAACAGCTTTCACAGTGTCCACAATAACCACATTTAGACAGTGTGCGTTACAGTGCACATAAAAAGCCTGCTGAGCCTGAGCTTCATCCTTGCAGATACACCGTTGTGTCTGCCGCTCATCACTGATGCCCCATCATAGCCTTGCCCAACTAGGTGTTCTCTGAATTCCAATCCATATTTGTGGAGGCTAGTCACTATTTTTTCTGTAAGCCCAGCAGCATCCAGCTTATCAGCATGTTCAAAATGCATGAAACGTTCATGTCCTATTCCTTTGTAGTCATACCTGAGCACTAATGAAATTTGCTCCTGTTTTTTTAGGTCTTTTGTTTCATCAACAAGGATGCTGAATGCTGCACTGACCATATCAGCTAGCACCTCTATTATCTCATTTTGAAAGATGTGGCTTGTATATTTAGCATTGCCATGCCCCATTTTTTGTTTTACTAAAGGGTCATGTTTTGCAATTAGTTCTAAAATGGCCAGAAAGTTCCCTTTGTTGCTCGAGCCTTCTGACTCTCTGTGGCCACGCTGTGCAATGTTTTGTGTCGCTGTACAGAGTAGAACATTAGCAACTGTCTGTTTTCTTCCACCTTTTTGTTGTAATGCTTGTCTAATTTTCATTACACCTTTTATACTCTGTCCATGCCACCATAGCATTTAGATGGTGTTCTGATTTGGCATGCATCTGGAAGCCTCCATCCTTGTACATGGCTTTTTTCCAGTTAGAAATCCCTAAACCTGAGGAAAATGTTGTGTCAGGAGCAGAGGGGAGCGAGAAATGGCTGCATGCAAACCAGTGTGTAGTGTCCTGACATTGTGAGTATTCAATCCATGTGTAGTCTTTGTACCAGATGGCAGTGAAGGCTCTTGATCTTCCCTTTCCTTGCAGTCGGCGAGGGAAAGTCCTCAAGACTGGTTGTGTTTGACCCGCAACTCTTGTCTGAGAAATATCTGTAAAAAAATAAATAAAATAAATAAATAATAATAATACAATTAGTCTGTAGAATAAATCTTCACAGGCAAGATCAAAGATAGGATAGGACATGGTAATGGTTGAGCAATGATAATTATGCAATAACATACGGATGTGTTCACTCTTCAAATGTGAATAAATGGTGAATTAATGACATTTCATGTAGACTAATCACCTTGGGGACCTTTCGGTGCAGCAAACGGAGGCACATGTCTGCTGGTGCTGCTACCTTCTGATTCTTCTGACGAGTCAGGATCCGACTCCAGGCAGTAGTCTACCACTGGTGCATCTCAAGGTATAGATTCAAACAGTTAGGAGTTAATAGCTCTTTAACCAACATTATACATATTAAAAGAATTGCAGTTTGTTCAATGTCTTGCCATATTGTAAACGACATAATTAAAAACAACACAGAAATCAATGCCATCAGTTTAGTCATAGAAACAAGAATAACAAATAAATTATGTTGTTTGGTAAAAATACACGTGCAACACTCTTTTCATATCTGCATTTTCACCTGGAGGGTCATGGTAGCTGCCCTGGCCCTGGATGCTGGCCTCAACAACACATGGTGATGNTTTCCCAGCATCACCTCTAGGTGTCGCCAAGCAGTAGAAACGTGCGTACGTCAGTCAAGAAGTTGGCGTGGAGGACCGCACATTTCCACGTTCGTTTCACTCGTGATGCTTCTGAATGTGAGCGTGGAAAAGTGCGAACGCCAAGTCTTTGTCTCTCTGGCTGGAGACCACATGTGAATGAATGACCGGCCACCCAGAAAGTCTTTATTCCTCCAAAACCAACCAGCCAGTTTGGTCAACACACAGTCGCAGTTTTCAATTCTCTGATCATCAACTCAGTATTTTTGAATGATCAGGCACTTGGAGAAATGAATGTTTCTGAGAAGAAGACCATTTTTCAGTGATTGTTAGATCATCTCAGTGTCAGATGTGTTGATGATGAAGATAAGCACTGGTTACCCACTCACCGTTCTCCTGCCGGGACTTTTCTGTTCGCTCATTGACCGAAACACTGAAAAAATTCAAGCTGCTTCATTTTAAAAGTGGGTTTGGAGTCCATGTAGCAGAGCAGAACCTGGACGGAGGGTGGAGGACCAACAGACGGTGATTCGATCCTAGTTCTCAGAGGAAATGGTTTGGATCAGTTTCTGTGGTGTGAACGTGATGCAGCCTTCAGAGGACTGTAGAGAAAAGATGGTTTCAGAACTTAGGAGAACTTTGCAGGACTGAGGCTGGAGTCAGAACATTCAGAACCACCAGACATCTTCAGGAAAGGAGCTACAACCGTCACATTCCTGATATCAAGACACTCCAGAACCAGAGACTGTCAGAACATCTTAGCTGGGCCGAGGAGAAACAGAACCAGGACTGTTCTCAGCAGTCCAAAGTCCTAAATGCCGCCTTTCATCTGGAGAGTCTGGATGAAGAGTGGAGACGCTCAGAATCCGAGGAGTTTGAAGTCCAGACTGAAGGCTCCTCAGTCTGAGATGGCTTCTGGTGTCATGACATCTGCTGGTGTTGGTCCACTGAGTTCTATCAGGTCGACCAGGAGAACAAACTAACTTCCACTACATGTTGTTCTTTCTTTGCCGTCTGTCTCACCTGAGTGCAGCGAGGTCTGTTCCGGGTTCCTGGAGGAGAGCGCCTGGTGAAGGAGCTCAGAGATCGCTTTGTTCAGGGGAAGTCATCGGTGATGCTCAGTAAAGTTCAGGACATCCACGTGGTGTGTGGACTTCTGAAGGACGTCCTGAGGAAGCTGAAGGAGCCTCTGCTCACCTTCAGGCTGCACAGGACCTTCATGGAGGCTGCAGGTGTGAACTCTGAACACAGACACATGTTCACACAGCTGGAATCCTTTCAGATTCTCAATGAACCTTCACTCTCACTGTTTTTCAGAGCTGACTGATGCAGACAGCTGCTCGGCCGTCATGCTTCAGGCCATTTCAGAGCTGCCTAAAGCCAACAGAGACACACTGGCTTTCCTCATGCTGCATTTTCACAAGTAAGAGCTTTCAGCTGCTCTCTGAGGTCTTCTCATGGAAACTGAGTCGGAACTAAGCTGACATGCATTTAGAGCAGTGACAGATTCAACAGAGTTGTCTCCCTGAATCACAATCAGCTGAACTGAATTTGACTGTCAAAGTACAGACGCAAAGTAAAGCACACGGACGTTCAAACAAAGGCAGCAGGTTACAGAAGGACAGAAAGCGTGAACTATGATGTCCGTCCACAGAAATGTGTGACAGAGCACGTTCTGATGAATCACAGGAATTAGGATCTTATCTGCGTCACGTGGTAGTTTAAGTGTCTCTGTGGTGACTTTTGGTCTCCAGTATCAATCACCGCTCCAGGGGGAGAGTTTCTTAGAAAGTTTCTCCATCTCCAGCATGTCTTTTTTTTAAAACATGTTCTTTGGGCAGATAGACCTGCAGCAAAGGCTTGTGAGTGGGAGTCGAACCAATGACTGCTCCGTCAGGGAACTATAGCTAACTACAGCTAACTACTGCTAACTATAGCTAACTATAGCTGACAATAGCTAACTATAGCTAACTATATATAAGTACAGCTAACTACAGCTAACTACAGCTAGCTATAGCTAACTACAGCTACCTACAGCCCTTTTCATGGGTTGCCGCTCAGCTCAGCTAGGTGAGCTGTAGGGGCGCCCCCTGGGAGCTATAGCTAACTACAGCTAACTACTGCTAACTATAGCTAACTAAAGCTAACTATAGCTAACTATAGATTAGTACAGCTAACTACAGCTAACTACAGCTAGCTATAGCTAACTACAGCTAACTACAGCTAACTACAGCTAACTACAGCTAACTATAGGTAGCTACAGCTAACTACAGCCCTGTTCATGGGTNAACAAACCTCCAACAAACCTCCTACAAACCTCCTGCCCTTGGTGCAGATTGAGATGAAGCTCCCTGAGCGCTCTGCTCACTCCTTCACTGGTTCATATGCTGGATTATCAACCGTTTTCAATATTCTTCTTTATCGTTCTTACGTGTCTCTGTTGGTTTGTTTGTGTCCTCAGCGGCCGACTGGACTCGGGTCGGAGGTTCTTCACGTCGCCCAGCTGACTCAGTCCGACTACGCTGCTGCTACATACAGTCTGCAACACGTCTCTTCATATTCTGCTGTTTTACACCAACAGCAAACATCACATGTCTGAATATAACTGAGGCGTTACGTTTTGTGTTGAAAAACCTTCTGAGTTCAGTTCGTGCCGTTTGTGGTTCTGATCGTTTACTGAACTATAGAATCGGACCACAACGTGAACTTTTCATTCTTCAGTCATGTTTTTATTCAGTGTTGTGTGTTTGTTGTGGGAATGATGGATTCAGAGTCAGTAAAACACATCGGCAATGTTGGCATGAAACATATGAATGGGTTAAAGAGAATGTGACTGGCGTGAGTGGTGCGACTGATGTACTGGTTGGAGTAGTTTGGCTGGTCGAGCTGGTTGGAGAGGTCCGTAACAGCAGCAGCGATCAGAACACAGCTCTCCCCAGATGAAAGCAGATGAAACACTCAGACAACTTGCTGTCTTGATGTCTTTTAGGATTTAGGCTGATCAGACCGGGTCAGACTAGAACAAGCACTTCACGCTGTAAAGAATCAAACAACCTCCATGTTCACTGTAAAAGTAATAAAAGTCAAACATCATCACATGTTGCAGGTGATTGTTGTTTTGTTCCGTCTGCTCTCCTGTGAATCTCTGACCGTAGATGAAGATGTCTGAGCCGTCAGGTTTCCTGCAGAGCAGTTCAGAGGTTTTGGTTGGCTCCACACATCTTCATCTTGGCACTTCTGACCACAGACTGTTTGTACAGATGGACATCACCACCAGTTTGTGGGTGACTAGTTTGAAGTTTGGAATTTGGCTGCTGCCTTTTTGGTCTTTTGAAACTGAACCTGATGAGCAAGCAGTGGATCTGACTGAGAACTTGAGGACTCTTCACATGGTGATATGGTAGAACCCTGTCGATCACAAGGTGGACCCGCCCTGAAACATCCCTACTTTATGCTCTGTGTTCCTCTAAATGGACCCATGATTTACTGAATGAACATATGCTGTCTTGAAAAAGCCTTGAAACTAAGGACTGAGACGACGAACTCATTAGGAAAGTCTTTAGTGAGGTAATAGATCGAGTAACCAGGACACTCATTTTCTCATCTGTACATTCAGACTTCATTTAGCACCCACCCTTTAAAAGCCCCCCAGGGCCTCCTGCTGAGAAGATCCCCACGTCATGATGCTGCCACCGCCGTGCTTCACGTCATGATGCTGCCACCACCGTGCTTCANTGATGGTGATGGTGATGGTGGTGATGGTGATGATGATGATGATGTCCCTGGCTGCATTCTGGCTGACCCTGGCCCTCTCCGGACTCTGAGCTGTCAGTCTGACCTGCTAGTGCTACTGACTTCTTTTTCATAAAAAAGTTCTGAATATCTCCTCTTCGTTTCATTCTCTGTGAAACATATTTAAAATAAATTTAGTTGAAAAGTAAGTAAAAAGTTTACGAAATTAACAACGAACAAAAACGTGGATAAACCCAACCACCTGCCTGTTCAGGCAAAGTTAGCACAAGCATGTTGGCTATTAGCTGCGGCGATAAGGTGGCAGATAGCAAATCGCACATTTTCCAAGTCTTCATGCTTTGGACATGAATTTATTGTAGGAATACATGCCTAATTTCTTTCTCCTTTTTCCACACAAATGTAGGCAGGTAGATTTCGACAGTAGTTTGACTTTGCACAGGTGTTTGACACCGTTCAAAACTAGCAAAAGCTGCTGACCGCAAAGGGAAAATGCCGCTCCTTCTCCTCTTTTCTTGGACATCAACCGACGTTCGCAAACGTCCTCTCAATCCAAACTAAGTGCCAGCACCCAATCAAAAAGCACCTTACGTCTTTGGTGCATTCAGTGGCAGTCGGACAACGATGTTGCGTTCAAGAGTGTCGTAATTCGAACTTTCTGTATTGGTAATAGCAATTTCAAACGAATTTTTTGGGGGGCACATGGGGTGGCCAATCAGATCACGGGGGGGGCCAGTGCCCCCCCTGTACCCCCACGGTAGATCCGCCACTGTGCAAACCTCTTGCAAACCTTCACCAAACCTCCAAAAAACCTCCAATAAACCTCCAACAAACCTCCAACAAACCTCCAGCAAACCTCCTACAAACCTCCTCCAAACCTTCAACAAACCTCCAATAAATCTTCAACAAACCTCTTACAAACCTCTTGCAAACCTCCAACAAACCTCCAACACACCTCCCAACAAACCTCCAACAAACCTCCAATAAACCTCCAACAAACCTCCTCCAAACCTCTTATAAACCTCTTGCAAACCTCCAATAAATCTCCAACAAACCTCCAACAAACCTCCAACAAACCTCAAAAAAACCTCCTCCAAACCTCCAACAAACCTCCAACAAACCTCCTCCAAACCTCTTACAAACCTCCAACAAACCTTCAACAAACCTCCCAACAAACCTCCAACAAACCTCAAAAAACCTCCTCCAAACCTCCAATAAACCTCTTACAAACCTCTTACAAACCTCTTGCAAACCTCTTGCAAACCTTCAACAAACCTCCAACAAACCTCCCAACAAAGCTCCCAACAAACCTCCAACAAATCTCCAACAAACCTCCAACAAACCTCCAACAAACCTCCCAACAAACCGTCAACAAACCTCCTACAAACCTCCCAACAAACCTCCCAACAAACCTCC
>NW_007579318.1:0-13883 GCF_000690725.1 Stegastes partitus | reverse complement strand
AGAACCTTCTTCCAGGTGACTTCAGAGTCTCCACATGTCTTCTGGTGAACTCTAGTCCAGATTTAATCTGAGCTTTTTCCACCAGAGTCTTTCTCTTTGTCTCCCATAAAGCTTTGATGGTGAAGAACAGACACCAGTTGTTGTATGAACAGTCTCCAACATCTGAGCTGTTGAAGCTGGAAACTCCTTCAGAGGAGTCATAGGAGTCTAGGTGGCCTCCCTCGCTAGTGATGATGTGAGTGATGAGCACATGAGGAGATGCTGATACATTGATCATATAGTTGTGGAAACACCACACGGATGCTGTCCTCATTCTTACTGACTGATGAAGAAGATGCTCCAATCAACTTCAAGCTTAGGTGTTGTCATGGAAACACAGAGCCTCCACTTTCCAGCAGCAGTTGATAGGAATGATTAAAAGATCTCTCCACTAGCTGCAGATCACCTTCTTCTTCCTGATGCAGATCAAATAATGCCACACTGAAAACTACTTTCAGTCATGATCGAGGTTCAGATGAGGAAACGTGGAGCTGCAGGAAGCAGGTTCTTTTTGTAATTGAGGTTTTTCTCTGAAATAAAAACATCCGGTAGCTTTAAGCTCAGTTTTACAGCTTCACTAACTGCTGCTCAGAAGTGAGATTTGCTGGAGACCGTGATCAGTACGAGCTGTAGGGATGGTTTTAGTTGTCAGGTTCAGTCACTGGAAACAAAAGCTGATGCATTTTCCATAAACTGCTCTGACCTGGTTGAGCAATCTGTGGATTGTTCAGTCAGATAATACGCCGTCATCCTGATTGGTGACATTAAATGTCGTGTCGGAGTCACAATCCAAGGCTGTCGCTGTGTTCAGGCTGTTTTTATGGGTTCTGTTGGGTTTTCCTACAAACCTGCCGGACAGCAGGTTTAGGATCGTTCAGGGTCGATTATGGAGTCTCCATCTATTGACCTGTCTATGTACAAAATAATAAACAGTGATGTGTATAGAAATAGAAAATGGTACGATAACGATACTGGAACAGTGGCAGGTGTAGATGTGTGTGAATGTTTAAAGGTGTTTCTGATAAATGAGACAAACTCGTGTGCAAATAATTTAATCAAAGAAATAAAAACACAGGGCTGCTTCTATTTTCATGTTTAATTTCAAAAACAGTTTTGGGAAAAAGGGAGAAAAGAGAATTTCCCTCAAACTTTAAAAGCATTCAGATAATAAAACATCAGCTTTCAGTGTGCAACATCAGAGTGAGGTCTGAAATGTGATTTTGTATTTGAAGTGGGAACTTTTCTGATGAATGAGCTGAAAAACAAGTTTAAAAAGAGCACAGACGCATTCTGACTGCTGTCCTCTGAGGAAACCTGCCCACAAAGAACGAAGAAAAACTTTTGGTCAGACAAGAGAATAAAAGCTTTCAGGTGAAGTGACTGAATCACTGCAGAACCTGCTGCTATGAGCCAAAGGTTCATAAGCTGGAACTGCAGAGGATTCTCAGTCTTCATCATCCTTGTTGTTAAGAAACCGCTGAGTCAGGCCTCAGATCAGAGTCTGACCTTTCTAAAGTCTGGTTCAGCATCTTGGAACCTCGTTTCCTCCCGTTTTATCTGTCTGCATGTTTACATCCAGTCAAACCTCCGACTGAGCGCTCTGCTCTACAGGTCTGACGTCCATCACAGGTTCTGCCCTCAGTGCTGCACACATCATCCTCAACTGCTTCATCTCATTCACAGGTTTTTATATCAGACTCACAGCGTCAGTTTGGTGTTTGCTTTAAATCTGTGGTTTCAGTGGATCAGTGGACGTCCTGCAGAGCCAACAAAGAGCAGCGGTGTCCGGTCTAGCTCCGCCCACAACCTCCAGGTAGCATCACCTGCCCTACGTTAGTTACCGGCTCCACATTGCCCTAATGTCCAGGTTATTGGTCCAAACTCATTTTGTTCCTGCTGCCTCTGTCTTTTTAAACAGCACAATGTGGGCTATATGGGCTGCAGGTGGATCAGTGATTAGCACCATGGCCTCACAGCTAGAAGGTCACCGGTTGGCGTCCCGGTGAGGACACCCGGGATCTTCCTGCGTGGAGTCTCCATGTTCTCCCCGTGCAGCGTGGGTTCTCTCCGGGTTCTCCGGCTTCCTCCCACAGTCCAGAAACATGTTGAGGTTAATTGGTGATTGTAAATTGTCCGTAGGTGTGAATGTGAGTGTGCTTGGTTGTCTGTCTCTAAGTGTAGCCCTGTGATAGACTGGTTACCTGTCCAGGTGAACCTGCCTTCACCCTGAGTCAGCTGGGATAGGCTCCGCCCCCCATGACCCTGGTGAGGATGAAGGTGTAGAGATGATGGATGGACTACATGATATGATTTATTTTACTCCATGTTGTTGTGTGGCCATAGTTTGTGTCTGTGGGTGTAATCATGCACCACTGTTGTTCTGTACTGCTGAGTGGAGGACAAACTGGGATGATTCAGATGATCTTCACCTTCCCAGGATGGTCTGTGCTCTCAGTAGAACCTGGCTCTGCTCAATGCTATCAAACACAAAGTGCTTTTCCATATAACAGCCTTTATGGTACTTTGGTAAATGGCGCCGCGCTCGTGGCAGCTTGTTGCAGCAGCTCCGTTGTACTCGTCTCGGTTGTCGTTTGTTTTCTTTGTTTATCTTTGGAGTAATATTCTCCAGATGTGTACCGAGGTGTGTCTTTTTTTTAAAAATGTGCCCCAAAACTGTTTTACTTTGTTTTTTCTATTCTTCACCTGGATCACTGGACCAGAAGCCACCGAGTCGACCAACAGCAGACGCTCCATTGTTTACACGCGCGAACAGCTGTTGGCCCTGTGTAGCGCAGGGAAGCTAACCGGCTACAGACCCGATGTCCCCAGTGCGCTGAAGAGAAGGAGAAGAGGCTGCCGCTCTGGGGTAGCGCGCCGGAACAAGAAGAAGCGCTTTAAGCCCACTCTCCCCACTGTCATCACCGGGAATGTGAGATCCATCTTGAACAAGACGGACGAGCTAACGGCGCTAGCACGGCACCAAAGGGAGTACCGGGAATGTAGCCTGATGCTGCTCTGTGAGACTTGGCTAACGGAGCTAACAGCGGATTCCAATGTTGCACTGGACGGGTTTCAGCTGATACGGGCAGACAGGACACGGGAGAGCGGTAAGAAGAAAGGATTGAGGCCTGCTGTGTATGTAAACGATAGATGGTGTAACCCCGGGCACATCACTGTGAAGGAGAAACTGTGCAGTAGAGACATCGAACTGCTAGCCATCAGCATGCGACCGTACTATCTGCCGAGGGAGCTCTCGCAGGTCATCGCGATAGTAGCGTATGTTCCCCCCTCTGCTAACGCCGACGCAGCCCGTGATGTCCTCCACACGGCTGTTAGCAGGCTGCAAACACAGCATCCACAAGCCCTCCTCTTAATTGCCGGGGACTTCAACCATGCCTCTCCCTCCTCCACATTACCAACATTCAGCCAATATGTCACCTGCCACACCAGAGGAAACAAAACTCTGGACCTGTTTTATGCCAACATCCAGGAGGCATACACATCCTCACCCCTGCCACCCCTGGGAAGATCTGACCATGACCTGGTGCATCTTCTCCCCGTGTACAAGCCTCTTGTACACAGACAGCCAGCGTCCACCCACACCAAGAAGATCTGGTCTGAGGACTCGGTGGAGACACTGAAAGACTGCTTTGACACCACGGTGTGGGATGTGTTCTGTGAGGACCACGGGGAGAACATCGACGGTCTGACCAGCTGCATCACAGACTACATCAATTTCTGTGTTGACTCTACCATACCCACCAAGACAATAAGAGTTTTTGCCAACCACAAACCATGGATCACTCCGGACATTAAGACCCTCCTCAAGGATAAAAGGAGGGTTTTTAAGCTGGGGGACAGGGACCAGAGGAAAGCTGTGCAGCGAGAACTGAGGAGGAAGATTAGCGAGGGGAAGGGCAGCTATAGGAGGAGGATGGAGGAACAGCTCCAGCAGAAGGATGTCAGTGGTGTCTGGAGGAGTCTGAAAACAATCTCTGGACACAAGTCCAGAGTTGTGTGTCTTTGTGTGTGTGTATGTGTGAGTCCATGGACTTCATCGCCGCCCAGACTCAACGTCGTCTCTGACGTCTGATGCAGGTGACGAGACACGGCTGTTGCCGTGGAGACGACCTCGAAGAGTTCTGGTCCAGAACAAAGTTCACAGGAGAAGGAGCAGGGTAGGGGAGGGGCTGAGCATCTGTCTGCATAACGTCCAGGAGAAGTGTAGAGGTATCAGCCTTCCAAGGCCGAAGCCGGGGAGCCGAATGAAGACAAAGATTGTTTGGGTCAGGCCGACTTGTGATTTACCGTCAGACCTTAGAGTCCCACTGGTTCTCTCTGTGATCCAAAAAGCTGAATCAGATGGCCCATTACATCCGGATCGGTCTGTTCAACCGCTCCAAGTTGGTGCCCATCTTGCAAATCAGTTCTGGAACCTCATCCAGTTTGCGATTCAGTGATTGTGTTCATTTGTGACTCGTTGAACAGAATCTGTCACCCGCATGTTGGAACTGTTCACAGTAAACGTGAGTTTGCAGCTGCTGAAGGATATTTCTGGCTGATTTCAGAGTTTCACTTTGACTGTTGCTGCAGTCTTTCATAGAGTCGGTCTGCTTCTGTTGGACGTCTCTTCGGGTAAAATCCGCTTTTTCTGCTCAAACACAGCCCAGTGGTTTCCCTGATATAATATCAGAAGGTCTTGACCTTTTGAAGTGAAGCGTTCGGAGGTGAACTGGTGCCGAATAAATGAAACTGAATTAGATTGAACTGAAGAGGAGAATTCCACAATGAAGATCATCTTTTGTAACCCAGCGATGACTCAGCCACTTGTTATTCCTCCAGAGACCCACAAAGTACACGGCCGACACCGACACCGTCAGCAGGATGGAAAACAGGATCCAATGAGATGAGATGGTCCTTCATTAGTGCTACAGCAGAGAGCGAATACATCAGGAACATCTGGAAAATACACAAGAACTCCAGAAGCAGCAGCAAACACTGAGCGTGTGCAGCTTCTGGTGTGTTGATAGGACGCTGATGACGGTCTCGGTGAACAGCTGCTGGTTGTTCAGAGTCTATTTTAAACCTGAAACTCCTACAAACAAAACTCTTTGATTTCATTCATCTCCACATGTGGATGAATGAATAAACAGTGAAGCTGTGAGCGGCAGCTGAACAGACGAAACACAACAACACACAAACAGCTGATGACGCCGGTGAGGTCCGACCAGGTTCTACAGGGACCGCTGAGATCCAGCAGCTTGAAAGAGAAACGCCTTCAGGACACTGAACGCTGACTTTGGACTCCACACAGCTGCTGACCTGCCTTCATGGTTCAGCCCTTCAGGCCTCTGGTCCAATCACAATGTAGCTCTAAACCTGGGGGCGGGGCTGCCGTCTGTGATGTCATGAACTAAAAAAACAGAGAAGGATGTTGTTGAGTTGTGGTTCTTGCTGTTTGTGTGCTACAGCAGGTTGTTGTTAGTCCTGATGCTGTGAAGCGTTGCTGACCGTCAGCTGAGGATTTTTGGAGGACCAGGCTGTCGTGGGTTCCAACGTTCTGCAGGAGAAGCTTTGGTTTGTTGAACCTCAGACTGTCTGTCTGTCCCGGAGGATTGCCAGAGTTACTCTGCTTCCTGAACATCTTCCCAGTTTGAACTGGTCTGCTCAGCTCAGCAACTGGCTGCTGTGGCTCTGCTTCTCAAACATCTTGTTTCTTTGTCCCTCTGCAGCAGAACCCTGACAGCAGATCTGGAAACAGCTGTTTGCCTTGAAGCTTATGTTGTGAGAGACGTTCCTGAAGCAGAGAAGCTCCATCATGTTGGTGTGTAATGTGGCTGCAGCTCGCTCTGTGTTCACACTCTGAAGTCCTGACGTCCATTTCCTTTTTGGAACATGTTCTGTTACTTGGTCACTTTCTTTTACAGCCTTCGAGATCTCACTGGACCAATTTAATTCTGTAAGAAAAGTACCAGGAAGGGTTCCTGACACAGGCTCTATACGGAGAGTTTCTGTTCTCTGGCTTCTCACCACCACACGCTGATGAAGGAACACTTAGATCTAAATTCCAGCAAACAAATGGCCAAAGACACACAGTTTGATGTCCATGATGAAACTGAGACTTCTCAGATGGAACTGTGTCGCACACCTCGTTTCAGGGTTCTGCTGAACAAACCAGGATCATTTCACCTCACTGCCTCATTTCTTTCTGCTTTGATGGAAAATTATTCTTGGAGGCTGAATTAGTCGTTGACATATTTCTTGTTTCCCAGGAAGTTTTCGCGAGGAGTCTAATTTCAGCCGGATGCGCTCAGCTCAGTGGCTGATTCGTTAACGAGGGTCCAAAAGCTTAACGAAGCATCAAGCTCATTACTGACGGAGACTCTGAGGCAAAGAACTATCTTTGTTCCTCTCACAGCGACTGAGATTTCTTCATCTCTGTGGATTTATTCCATCATTCTCACCACGGACGGAGACAAACAGAACTCAAGTGTTGCTTTAATGGTCTCAAAAACAACAACAACATGTTCAATAACTCAGCAATAATCAATCCAGCAGGTCAATAATCAATCATCTGTGAAAGTTAATGCTGATGATAGAAAACATCACTTCCCTGTTTAATGCCTGCACCGACTGTAGCAGCTGATGATGTTGACACGCTGGTGGCGGCTGCTCATCACACTCATTGGTTACCATGACACACTGACTGGTTACTATGGTGATGCAGCAGGGCTCTGGGGAGTCGACCTCAGTGCAGCTGTTTATGATTCAAACATTCATTTCCATAATTAAACAGTAAACTGTTTGAGTCACGACGGTTTCTTACAGTGATGATGAGAAACTGCTGAGAGCAACAAACAGATCAGACGTGTTGCGTTTGTTCTCTGATGTGATGCAGACGAACAAACAGCAATTATAACACTTGAACTCCACATTAATACAGTAAACCACCAGTCAGATGCTGTCAGCCTGCTTCCTCCCCAATTACTATTCTGAGAGTCTGTCTTTGTCTTTCACTAAACAAGGAAACGAAGCTGCAGAATCTTCACTGGCTGTTTGTTCGCATTGGTCCAAATACAGTCGACCTCAGAGACTGCAGCCCAGTGCAGCATTAACTGTATATGGAGGCTTCAAAGTAGAAGCTCAGTGAACCAAAGTGAGTCCAGCTGTGGTTCCATCAGTCCACCTGCATGAACATGGTTCTACAACGAGCTGAGAGCAGCAGAACCTTCTCAGTTCTGGACCTCTGGACTGTGTCTATCTATGTCTGCATCATGGCTCCACATGGAGAAGACCTGAACAGAGGAGGAGAAACATCTGACTGAGAGACTGGACAAAGATGGAGAAGGATCCAGAAGATCAGTGAGCAGCTAGAACCCAGTGCAGCCCAGTGTGAGCAGGAACCAGGAGGTCCAGAAGGAGCCACAGCAGCACTGATCAGGGCTGCAGTGGTCGTCCTCCTACAACGACTCCACGGACAGTCAACTACTGTCACTATGGAGCTGTGGACACCAGACAAAGGCAGCTGCTTCAGACTTGGCACAGGGCTGATCAATGGAGACCAGAGTTAGTGTGAAGCTCACACAGTGTGAAGGACACTTCAGAACATCAGCCTCTATGGACGGAGGACCAGAACTAAACCTGGCTGCTGCTCACAGCTAAACTTCCACATCAAAGTTCACCAGAGAACATGAACAGAAGCCTGATGGATGCTGGAGAACATCCTCTGGTCAGATGGAGATCAATGTGTTGGGCTCACATGGAGTCCAGATGTTTGGTGTGAACCTGACCAGGACCACCACAGTGGATCATGGTCCTGACAGTGAAGCACGGAGGTGGAGCATCATGATGTGGGGCTGCATGAGGGCAGAAGGTGTTGATGACGTTTCTAGAAGCTCCATGAATGTCTGAGGATGAACCAGGATACTGGCTGACCAGATGAAGAAGAGGAACATTCCAGCAGGAGAACATCCAGAGAACAACATCATCAAGAGCTTCTACAGCAGAACCAAGTGGAACCAGGACCTGGACAGTGTGAGTCCTGGTCTGAGTCCACCAGAACCCTTTGAGGTGTTTTCCAGAGAAAGGTAGAGCAGCTGAAGGAAACAGAGTGAAGAACGTGAGAACACGTGAGCAGAACTTAGTGGACTCTGGTCTCCTCCATGCTGAGGAGGACTGAATCTGGATCTGAACTGGTAGTTTGTAATCTGATATCAGAGACAGTTCTCTGCTGTTAAAAGTAATCTCATTACTGTGGAGTCTGTATTTTTAGTACAGAAAATCTTAAGTTTTTATTTTTGGATGTGTCACCACGGTAACCACTGGTGATACCACGGTGTGGTGGAAACTGTTGTGTTTCCATGGTGACAACCAAAGGAGAGGAGGACAGGGAGATAATTGTGTTTTAGGAAACACTTGAACCAATCACGCTCTGACAGCCGGGGGGGTCGGAGGGGAAATAATGGGTGATTTCTGCGTCGTCATGCCGACTGCAGCTTATTAAACAGCTTTCATCATCACAACATGACAAGAGAGAGATGGAGGGATGGAGGATAATAGAAGAAAATGGAGGGTTGAACAGACTGGCTGTGATCAGCCTCCCTGTTTTCTTTACTCTCAGGCTCCAGACTGAAACAACTCAATTTCACCCCTCACTAGCGCCGTGGAGCAGCACTCATTTCGAACAACCACAGAAGGCCAGAGCAGCTCCAACACAAAGGATTCAGACAGACTCGGTTTCCTCATGAAACATGATCACAGCTGGGCGTGTTTGACAGACAGCTGTCCGTCATTCAGTCAGTGATGTCATCATCACCATGGAAACATCTGACAGCGTCCTGCAGGCTGCTCAGGTGAAACATCTCAAGAACCTGAGTCCAGTTTTACAAAAGGTCTTTGGATTGTCTGATGACTGAGAAGACTGAAGATCTACACAATCTTCAACGTCACTAATGATCCTGAGACCTAAACGTGGCTCTAGGTTCTGATGGAGCTGGACCGGTTGGGTTTGTCATCTGGTCCAGTCTCGCTCAGACTGTTCTTCTGATTGACTGCTCAGGACAGATAATACTCGACACTGACTGCCACCTTTATGTTTGATTATTTGTGTCCACAAGGTTTCTGCTCATGATGTGGCAGATGATTGACAGGCACTCTCCAAAAGAAAACCATTTCAGGCTCTGCCCCCCTACAACAAACACTGGCAGCACCTGATTGGACAAACGCTTCACTCCTGTTCAAACTGGACCAACATGGCTAGAACATCTCGGTATGAGAGAAACACTGGACCAGAATGTTTCTGAACACGTCTGAGCTGCTGCATCCGTCTTTGTTTGGGATCAACAACAGCTAGATGAAGTTTCTCAGGAGTTTCCAGGCTCGACTGGATGCAGCTGGTTTGCAACAGCCCCGCTTCTCAGAATGCGTCCGGACGCTCCCACAAGGCATTGCACAGCTGCTTGCATAGACAATGAATGGCAGCGTAGACATGACGGGTCCTGTGGATATGAATCAGCTGTTTTGGTTGCACCTCCATGTTGCTGTGACACATGATGCAAACCGGACGGCGTTTCTTCCAAAAGCTTTCTGTCTGAACATTTAGTTTGAACTGATGGCGCTCTACCAGGTGAGCTGCTGAGGTGATCACATGCAACGCTTCAAGCTGCTTTTCACAAGTGTCTGTTCTGTCCACAGCTCATCCTGATGGAGCCTCAGAGCACCGCTGCACCAGCACAGGTACAAACAGGTGTGTTTGGAATTAGTTTTAAAATGTTAACCAGGAACTGACCCCAGATCAAAAGTTCATCTCTTGTTTTGTTCTTTCATTTCTAGATCTGTGATGGTGTATTCAGCCCACTGTTCTGGACAGACGCTGTGAGTCACTGACGGGTCGGTTCAGAAGCTAACGGGACATTCCAGTTGAAGAGGTTTTGCTCCTGTGACGCTTCAAGCTAAGCTAAGTTAAAACAAGGCTGATCCTGGTTGTGGCTCGGTTCATATGACACACCTTTGACCTCTGAGCCCGTCCTGGACAACATGCATTTAGTGACTGCAGCTTCTCACTGGATGCTGTTGTGGAAGTTCTGCCTTCCAAGATGACCACTGACCCAGTCAGTTCCTGTGAAACACTGTTAGCTTGTTCAATGCAAAGGCCATTTTTAAGGCACACAACTGACATCATCATTTGTATGATCGTGGAAGAGCAACAATTTAAAAGCTGAAACATGACAAAATGTTTTGTTTGATGGTAAAAAATATAAGACTTGAAAGACTCTCAGCCATCACTTTGCCAGGAACACTTAGCTGATACGAGGCTGGATCCTCTAGTTCGGTCACAACTACTTTTCTGTGGCACAAATTCCACAAAGTTCTGCAAACGTTTCTCAGAAGTTTTGGTCCACATTGACCTGGCAGCGCCTGGCAGTGTGTGCAGATGTGTGGGCTGAAGCTGCTGTTCCACCACAACCTGAAGCTGCTCTGCCAACTGATATCTGGACACGACAGTGGACCCATGAATGATCCAGAAAAGACCTGAGCATGATGACTTGGACCATTGTTCTGTTGAGGGTAACTCCTCATCCTGAACGTGACTGACCGTTGCTCTGAACTCTGGAGAAGTGCTGCTGACTGGATGTTGCTCAGACTGTGGACTCCCAGTGGATCCAGTTTCTGAAATACTCAAACCAGCTTGTCAGGAACCAACAACTGTGAGAGGTTTAAAGTCACTTTAACCATTTTCCTTCCTCACTGATGCTCAGTTTAAACTCCAGCACAACCTCTTGATGTCTACACGCCTGGCTGAGGTTCTGTCACATGAGCAGCTGATGACATACGTGTGGTCACCCTCTGAGCTCCAGCAGCAGCTCCTGGTCCTTCACTGAGGTTCATGTTCCTCTGCAACATCAAGTCCTGCAGCTCTGTGGAACCAGAACATGAAGGAGGAGACAGAACTCAGAGACGTCTGCTGTCAGCAGGACTCAGTCAGAACCATGGAACCAGAAAAAAGTAGAATCTCATGAACTTTAGGAGGAAAAACCCAACGTGTCTAATCAGCAAACAGGCACATACTCATTCTGTCTACACTAAATACTGCACCAAGACTGAACAGCGAAACTGAAAAGTTAAACTAAATAATTAAACGGAACAGTGAAAGAGTTTGTTCTCACCAGAGGTCCTCGTTCTTCACAGCACAGGTGTGGTTCCATCTCACACCTGCTGTTAGTGGTGATGGTGGACAAAGAGCCAGCCAATCCCAGGGCCTCTGTCTCTTCCATCCTGAGATGTTTCCAACAACTGCATTTATCCCCGACAGTCGTCTGTCCTACTTCCTATAAATATTTGTTCACTGAACTTGCGTTTGTTTCCCTTTGAGTTTATTTTAGTACACGCAGGATTTCAGCTGTAGTTGGATTCTTGATGAATGCAAAGCCCTTGCAGTCTCACGGACACCTCCACCAGGGATTAGCAGTTACCCATAAATGTGCTAAATGCCTCTCATGTCCTCTGGTAATTTGAATTAATTGAATCAGTGGTGAAGCTCCACTGGGCTGCCAACCAGGAGAAATAATTTATTATGTTCTAAAGTCCCTCCAGTCAGAGTTTGCGTTTGGGGAGATCCAGAGCTCAGGCACTGGATCCACCTTTCTGCCAGATTCCATCAGCTGAAGCTTAGAAGTGACAGTTGGAGTGAAACGATTCCTGTGTTCAGATGTTATGATGCAGTTTCAGGAAGTACGTCTTCGCCCTCATGGTGTTGTCAGTCTCATCAGCAATGTTCTCGGCTCCTGGAACCTCAGGAGCTTCAGCGTAACCTGGAACGTTTTGTCAGAGCATTGGCTGTTGTGACAGACTGTAGCACGTCAGCGTCGCCAGCAGTGGCGGCTGGTTAACACAGGGCGCCGGCCCACCACTAATGACCACATGCAAAGTCGTTCTCAAATGTATAATTAGATTTGAATTAATTATAAAATAGTGACATTATTAACAACATTCATGTTCTTTTGCTATATCAACATTATTTGTGTTATTATCAGATTCATGATGAGTCTTTCCTGCGTGTTCACTGATTCTACACGTCCTGGATGCAGCGCGGCCACAGCACTGTGTATGAAGCTCAAACAACTTTTCATGATCATGTGACCTCGGCTCAGGCTCTGATTGGCAGCTGCAGACTTCGCAGCTTGGTGCGTCCCGGACCCGCCCACTTTTGCTGTAAACCAATTAATTTAGTCTTTATTGCTTTTGTCTTGTGTGGTTGGATAACAGAACTTTCCTTGGACGTTCTTACGCCCGAGCTTTCTGACACCATCATGGCCTTCCTGCTCACAGCTCCTGACTGACGGCTTCATGCATCGGCCTGCTGTCAGTGGAGAAAAGACGGCGTGTAGAATACACGTAAGTGGGTTTAAGCTCGGACAGATCCGACACCAGAACGCCCAGTTTGTTATGTTAAAGTCATTCCTGGTCACACACCTGTCAGAGCAGCACAGCTCCAGCAGCAGCTCCCAGCCTGCTGTGTGGGGCGTTCAGGGAGCGTCAGGAAATCCTCTATCCATAAGAACATGTTCAGCCAGTCATACGTTCTGCCTGTGACCAGCTGGGAGGTGCCAGCCGCCACTGCTCGCCGGCGTCTCAAGTGGCAGGACTTGTGTGGTCAGATGTGGCCACGTCTGAACCTGCTCTGATTGGTTTTCATCCATCGCACACAGATTATTGATAAAGATCAATCAGTCAGATTAGATCCTACATTCAAATGAAGTCATTGATTTCATAATCCTGTAGTCCTACTGCATCCGATCAGATACTACATCAGATACTTCACTAGCTAATACATCAGATACTACATCAGATACTACATCAGGTACTTCATTAGATACTACATCAGATACTACATCAGATACTTCATTACTTTTTTTGTTTCCGTCCATGTCGCTGACTGTTTGCTTCGAGGAAGTCCAGCAGCAGCTTTGGCTCGTTGGTTCTCTGTTCTTTGTAAACTCATTGGGTCTGGATCCACCATGTGAGATGATGTGAACTGCTGCTGTATAAAAGTAGTGACTGAAATATCATCAGGGGACACGGACTGAGGATACGGTATTAGATACTACATAGCATGCTCTTTCAGGTACTATATCAGGTACTGCACCAGATACTACATCAGACACAATGCGGGCTGATGGACTCGAGTGCACCATTCGAGGCCACTTGGCGGCTCCAGACCTTGAATCCTGCTGGTGAACGCGTGTGTTTGTCCTGAGTCATCACACAGTTTGTCGGCCATATTGTTGTTATTCTCCTCACACGATGGTGTGAGTGTGTCTGTGTGTGTTTGTGTTACCTCATGTACTGACAGATTGTGTGTTTTCAGAGATTAACTGTTGGTATCCTGGGCTCTGACTTTGGCTCCGCCCACTTCATTTGATTGGATGTCAGCGTTGTGATGTGCTGAAGCCCCTCCCTTTTCCTTTTCTACATTTTTCGGATTGATGTGATTGATTAGTGACTATTGATTAAACTCAGGACTGTTTCAGCTCTAAGTAACATGTATGTAACGCTTCGGCTCATTGATGGAAAACAAGTCTTAATAATAATAATAAATTTTATTTAAAAGGTGCCTTTCTGGTCACTCAAGGACACCTTACAAAAGATAAAAGAAACAACAATAAAATACACAATAATACAGAATACAACAATAAAATTCATCAGGCAGGACAATTGTCACAGCAGGGAATAAGCAGTTTTGAACAGGTGTGTTTTGAGTTGGGATTTGAAATGAGGGAGTGAGTCGATGTTTCTGAGAGAGGGCGGTAGTGAGTTCCAGAGCTCTGCTCCCCATGGTGGTGAGA
>NW_007579317.1:209973-211187 GCF_000690725.1 Stegastes partitus | reverse complement strand
TATACCGGAGCCACTACACCGGGCTGCAGGGCTGACCGGGGTGAAAGTGGCAGACCGGTACATCGGGCTATAGTGTTGAAAGGGTTAAACAGAGATGGCAAGCCTTTTGGTTGCTGGTGCAAAAAAAAGGAAAAAAAAATTCTTGCTTCTGTACCATCTGCTCAAGAAAACTCCTGTACGCAACTAGTGGCAAAAAAGTGCTGTCAGGTCACGAGTCAGAGCCCGACCATAGAGCTGCTGTCTGCTCTGAAACTCACCTCGTTTGCCAGGAGCAGCAGCCACCGCCGAGGTACCGGCATCACTGACTCACCGGGTTTGTGATTTAAAAATACACGTGTGCACCTTCATTGCAGAACAGGACTTGTTGTTCAACATTTCTCAGCCACTCCTTAATCTGTGCAAAAAGTTGGCTGAAGGTAAAAATGCTT
Organism: Stegastes partitus; assembly: GCF_000690725.1. NCBI lineage: Eukaryota > Metazoa > Chordata > Actinopteri > Pomacentridae > Stegastes > Stegastes partitus. The sequence continues at coordinate 210,759 of NW_007579317.1, read as the reverse complement.
TGTCAAAACTGTTTGTGTCAAATCAGCTTGTTGGTTACATAAATACACGTGATACAGCAGCAGCATTTAAGAAAAGTCTTTCTGAAAAGCTCAAAAGATTTGTGTTTTCATTGAATATTGACAAAGTATTGTATTTCAAAACTAGACGAGCCCTCTGAGAGCTCAGACCTCCTCCAAGCAGCTCATTTCAACATATTGTGATTTCCAGCTGATGTTAAAGTCCTGATTCATTAATCTACGTGTTAGATTCATGGATAGTCAGAACACAGCTTTAGCATTGAATTAACAGTGATAACATTAATAACAAGCTGACGGAGCAGTGTAATAAATAGTGCAAATGGTGCCCATATTGTGAAAAGGTGAATGGCCTCTTTCCATGTCTTTTACTGATTGGTTGCTAAACAATATATTTGCACCGTGTTGTAGTCAGATGGAGAACCTACCACGACCCATTGACCTTCTGTGGTCTTACTATAATCTGTACTCTGAGCTTGGGAAGGCAGATATCTTAATATCTTACTAATTAGCGAGCTTGTACCCCCACCCAACAGCAAAGAAATTCAGGCTCAGGATTATTTTTCACTTTAAGCCCCGCATGCAGGTTTTTGACACTTTAAGACCAAAATATGCTGGTTGTGACCATTTAGTGTTAATATCCAGGTTGTTGATAGTTCAGTTCATTAATATCCAGATTTGTGGTTTAAACTCTGTAAAAGAGTTCATTACTATTTAGTACAAACACACATTCTTGATGTGAACATTATTTAGTTTGTCCTGTTTTTAGGG
>NW_007579317.1:199084-208278 GCF_000690725.1 Stegastes partitus | reverse complement strand
ACTAAATAAGTAAAATATCAAACTGAAGTTGAACAGCAGTAGAAGCTTCCAACACTTTCTGCAGTTCAACTGAAAAGTTTCAGATTTTTTTTGACAAATCGTATTTTTTTCTAGAATCTGCTCAATGTAAACTGTCTTTTGTTTTGTTTTTTAATGACGTATGTAAAAGAGATCCTGAACATCAGAAAACGAAGCTGATGTTTGTTCTGTCAGAGATCAGTTCACACTGTGATTCCTGCTTCTGTTCTTTCAGTTTCTGGCTGATTAACGAAGTCATTTTCTGCTGAAGACAACATAACTCTGAAACACACCGGTCGGTTTTGGGGTTCAGAAAGTTAAATCATTAATGATGTTTTATTAATTAAGCCTCCCTCGCTGCTCTATATGTTTTTCTAAGCTCTGCTGCTGCTCCACACAGTTAGAAAAGAGGCACCGGGGTTAAATAAACGTGCAATAAACTGCAGCTTGCTGTCTGGTGACGAGCTTTTGAACACTGAGCGCCTGAACGCAGCGTTAGAGTCCCGTGCAGGCGGCTTCGGTTTCAGGCAGCTGTGTTGACTTTGTTGTCAGCGTGAAATGATTCCTGCAGAAACGGTTGCATGTTTCGGACCCACACCTGGCTGAAGTGGAGAGAGCGTCCCGTCAGGTGTGAGTACTTTAAGGTGTACTCACAAGTATTTTTAGTCCGGGCGGCAGGAAGAGCAGCTGTTGCCACGGAGACGACGAATGCAAATAAGCATTAAACAGAAAACACAACAGGAAGTGAAGGGAACAGGAGTCGCAGCTCGCTCCGTTATCTCTGAACCTTCTCCATGTCAGCACTCCCAACTTCATACCTTCCTCCCGCTCGTGTTCGCCGCCTTAATCTTGTTTTTTTTGGCGAGCCCGGCGCTCGTCATTTCCATAATTCCTGTGATAGTGCGGAGGGGGGAGAAAATGTGAAATTGAAAGGAGGAGGTGGGGGGAAGGTAATCTGGAAGGCGAGCGGCTGCTCATCTGTCAAGATTACAGCCCTGAAATCCTGAGAAATTCTTTTTTATCTCCGCGCGCCGAGGCAGACCTCCACCTCTCGCCGTGTAATCGCCAGAATAAGAGCATCGGCTTTCAGAAGGACGGCGGCGGCGGCGACGAGGATGATGATGTCCGGTCGGTGTCCACGGCCGGAGGTCACGTGACTCGATGACTTTAACCCAACGAGTCGTCCGAATCCGGATCCAGACCTGAGATTCATGCAAATCACCGGCAGCTGCCTTCAGAGGCTTTGAAGCTTCGCCTGACTCTGAATAAGTCTCTGAATATTTATGACGCCTCCACGTGTTCCTCCGTAATTGGAGAAAATCTTCGTTCGGAGTTTAAAATATGCAGATTTGAGCTAAATCTGAACACAGCTTAATCCCCCCAACAAGTGGCTGCCATTGTTCCCCCTCCGAGGTCGGATTAATCGTCTCGTTCCAGCGAGTGCGTTCTGTACGTCGACGTCACATCGAACCTGAATGATGTTTACACTGACAGGAGCATTAAATATTCACAGCCTGCCTGGTTTTATGGTTTTATGGCTCCAGCAGGTCGTTACATGCAAATATTACAGAAGCGCTGCACGATGTTTCAAACACGCTCAGCTTTTCCAACCTTTAATCAGCCAAACAACGAAGAATCGTGCTGTTAGACGTCGTCCGCAAAGTTTTAATCCCACAAACATGATCTCCTTAATGAGCTGGAGAACGTTTATCGTTCTGAATTTATTTCCTGTCAAGATGAATATTTTACAAACTCAGAGTCTGTCAGTGTCGGCACTCGTCTGTCAACTGGACAAGAACGTCTCCAAGAAGAAGGAGAAGAACAAGCGGAAGAAGAAAAAGAACAAGAAGAAGAACAGCAACATCACCAAGCAGAAGAGCAAGAAGAACAACAACAACAAGATGCAGAAGAAGATCAACAACAACAACACCAATCAGAAGAGGAAGAAGAAGATCAACAACACCAACACCAATCAGAAGAGGAAGAAGAAGATCAACAACACCAAGTGGAAGAAGAATAACGAGAAGACCAAGAAGAGAAGAAGAAGAACAACAACAAGAGGTAGAAGATGAAGAAGATCAACAACACCAAGCTGAAGAGGAAGAAGAAGAACACCAAGAAGAATGACAACGAGTGGATGAAGAAGAAGAACAACAACAACAACAAAAAGATGCAGAAGATCAAGAAGAAGAACAACAAGAATCAGAAGAAGACTAAGAAGAAGAAACACAACAAGCAGAAAAGGAAAAAGAGAAGAACAGTAGCTGGAGCAACAAGTGGAAGAAGAACAAAAAGAAAAAGCAGAAGAAGAAGAAGAAGAACATCTCCAAGAAGAACAACAACAAGCAGAAGAACAAGACGCACAAGAAGAAGAACTACCAGAAGAAGAACAAGCAGCAATAAAAGAAGGAGGAGGAGGAGGAGGAGGAGGTAGAGAATGACGTATAAATGACGTGTTGTGTTCACTGGAGTCTGAACATCTCATGTTGCATTTTGGAAACAAGTCCTGGAACCGAAGGAGCAACGTTTGGGGCAAGAAGTCATGAAAACAACCCGACTGCTCCTGAAGGAAGCATCGAACCCTGAGTTCACACATCACAGCGTCTGTAACGAGTGAAATGAGAACATCTCCTACTGAAGGTGGTCCGACCTCAAGAACAGCTTCAGAGACGCTCGAGAATCTGGAGGAACCTGCAGAAGAGGTGACGGAGTTTGATGTCTCCACCGTGGACCCAAGTTCAGGCTCTTTCCCTCTCTGGTTATTTAAAAACTAAAAGTCGAAGATGAAAAAGTAGCTCAGCTTTAAATATTAAACCGTCTTTAACTCGGTGACTTCTGCGATCGGGTCGTCTTCCACTCGGAGCCGCAGGACGTTCCTGGATGCAGCCCACCATGTCGTCATTTTCAATCTGCGCTCGGATACGAAGTTTTGATGTGAAACTTTTAACGGAGTCGCTCTGGTGCACATCCTGTCCCGGATCTGATCCGTGCATTAAGCGCCGAGCTGGGACTCCTGACAGAAACTCCTCAGAACTTCCATCACACGATACAAACTCTCCGAGACGCTCCGTACCTCGATTCACCTTCTCCCCACCGGTTAGCATCCCCCTCGAGTCCCTCCTCGCCATCAGCCTCCTCTAATTCGCTTAAAAATTCCCCCGACCTCTCACGCTTCCTCATGTTTTATTCGCCGTTCCGTCGATCGTTCCCGAGGACACGGCGGCTCGCGAGGTTCTCCGAGGAACTGGAGCGTGCTTCGGCTAAATGGTTGAAATGGAGGAATGAAAGCTAAGTTTCGGGCTGGCGTCTCTCTCCGAGGAGCCCCGACAGGCAGTTCTTACAGAGTGAGATGAAGACGCTCGACTTCTGGGGGATTTCAGCGACGCCTTGTTGTTGAGTTTCTGGAAAGTTTGAGCTTCTGTCGGGAACGTGGAGAAGTTTCTGCTGCGGACGGTGGGATGGACTGGTCGGCTTGGACAAGATGGTCTGTCAGAGCAGTGCTTCCAGTTTGTTGTAACTTTGCATTATGAGGGTTTAAAACTTGCTTTATGGGGTTAAAAACTTCCAACACAGGGTTAATAGCGACATTATAAGGTTGTAACTCGGCTTTCGAAGGTTAAAAACTTGTACAATAACTTTAAAACCTTGCGTTGTACAATTATAACCTTCAAATGTAAGGTTAGAACTTGCACTATGAGGCTAAATCTTGCAATAAAAGGTCAAAGTTTGCAGCTATAAGGATTAAACTTGCATTAAAAGGTTAAAAACTGATAATATGAGCCTAAAACGTTGCATCATATGGTGAGATTCTTACATCAAAAGCTTAAATGCATGCATTGTACTGTTATCATCTTGCAAAATTGGGGTGAAACCATCAAATATCAGGTAAAAACGTGCAACATGAGGTTTTAATCCTGTATTATAGGGTTAATACTGACATTATAAGGTTGTAACTTTGCTTTATAAGGTTGTAATCTTGCAATAAGGGGTTAAAACTTTGCATTTAAAGGTTAAACACCTGCATTACACAGTTATAACCTTGAAAAAAAAGTTGTAATATTGCATTATAAGATTAAAAACTTGCATTATAAGGTTAAATTGTGCAATAAAAGGTAAAATTTTGCAGATATAATGGTTAAATCTTTCATTAAAAGGTTAAAAACTGACAACATAAGCCTAAAACCTGGCATTATATGGTTATAATCGTACACCAAGAGTTGACATTCATGCATTATAACGTTATAAACTTGCATTATAAGGTCAAAACGTCTATTATAATATTTTAATTCTGCATTACAGAGTTAAAATCTAAAAAAAAACAGGTCATAACGTTGCATGATAAGTTTAAAACTTTGCATTACAAGATGAAAAACTTGCACTATACACTTAGAACATCGCAATATTAGGGTCAGACTTCTAAATATACGGTTAAAACCTTGCATCATGAGGTGATAATCTGGCAGTTTAACATTAAAGCCTTGCATCACACAGTATTCAAGGGATAAACTTGCATTAAAAGGGTAGAAACGAACAATGTCAGTCTGAAACTTTGCATCATAAGGTTGTAATCCTGCCATTTAAAGTCAAAACTTGCATTATAACATTAAAAGCTTTCCTTATACACTCAGAACATTGTAATATTGGAGTAAAACCTTCAAATATTGGGTTGAAAACTTGCAATATGAAGTTAAAACCCTTCGATATGAGGTCAAAACTTGCATTATAACATTAAAAACATGTCCTAACAGCTATAGTCCTGCCATATAGGTGTGAGGATAAAAACTTACATTATGAGGCTAAAAAACTGCATTTTAACATCAGACACTATGCAGCCATAAACATGCAATATAAGTTCAAAATGTGCATTTAAGGTTACAGCTTTGCATGATGAGGTTTGAACCTTCTGTCAACGTGATGAACTCTGAAAACTCGCCTCCACCCGGTCGACTCGAGGAAACTCAGGACGACTACGATCTGGACTCTGCTTCTGATCAGCGAACGTTGTGCTTCTGGCTCGACTCGCCTCCGTCCACCTGCTCCCGTCCGGCGCAGGTGGACGTTTGCTGCTCCGTGATTTCAGTGATGGCGTCCGTCACTGCTGCTGCCAATTTAACAAGTTTCTATTTCTCTGAAGAGGACAGAAGAGGAAGTCCAGAATGGCAGCAGAAACACGCTTCAGTGCTAACGGCTAGCTTTTGGCTAAACTGTGCTTTGGAGTTCACAGTTTGTCTATTTATAGGAGTCAGCAGCTTCAGTGGGAGGGACTCACCTGCACTCACCTGCTGCTAGCGCTGCTGCTGATTTATGTTTAAAATCATGCATGTTGCACGTTAAACGCTAAAGATGTTGACTGTGTTGTGGATTTCTCTGGTGTTCGCTGTAAACCAGCCGACTCAGGAGCACATCAGAACTTTAGATTTTTCCCTTCGTTCACATCTTTAACCACCCGAGACCCAAAACCTGCTCGTCAAGCTTTAAAAAGCCTGTTAGCTTTCAAGAAAATCACAAACATGACAACTTTTATCAGAGCCGGGAACAAACAAACCAAAAATAAACAACAACTCATCAGATGTTTTGTTTTTACAGCCCTTGAACTCATCATCTGTGACATCAGATTGGAAAAATCAACGACATCTGAGCGTTAAATTTGTCATATTTTAGCAAAATCACGTCGTTCTACTTGCCAAAAAGGAAAAAAAGAGCTAAAAATAAGTCGTTTGCTGTAACCAGAGTCTGTGAAAAACAGAAAATCCTGTGAGGACTTAGAAAATAAGGAATTATCAGATAGATGCATTTTTTTTTAAATTTATGGTAATATTAAATCTACCAAAGCAAAACCTTTAGCACCAGAAAACTAAGAACACGTAGAGGTGCAGGGCTTAATGTTGAACCTGTAAAATGAGCCACAGTGAGGAAAAATGTGACAAGAGTTAAAAACAAAAACATCCAGAAACTCGACATCAGCAGCTGTTGATATATTTTATTAAATAAGAAATGAATAATTTCACTAAAAATCAAACGGTCCACCTGTAAACGTCTCATTTTGCTCTCGTGCTGAGGACAGAAGCCGCTAACAGGATTCACTTTGGTGCTTTTTCACACCTCTTTTTCATTTTTTTTATTTTTGGAACACTTTGTACAAATTATCCCAGAAAAAAAAAACAGGATCAGAGAAAGTTGTAATGTCATTACGGCGCTGTGAAAGCAGCCGACTGTCACTCAGCGTCCTCTGGATGGCTGACAGCGACGCACAAAACACTATTTATATCCAGCAGGGCTCTAATGTGCAGCGATGGAAAGGATATCCAAGGTTGAGCGACGCCGGCGCTGGCGGGCCTGCAGCGCCCGTCCTCACCACTCTCCTTCCTCCGCCGGCCTTTCATCCCGAGGTCTGCAAACTTTCCTCAAACTTCAAACTCAGGCTGGATGTCACTTCTGGGATTTTTTGGGGGGGAGGAAGGATAATAATAAAAGCTTCTTTCAGCCGGATGAGTTGACAAACAGCCGAGCAGGAGGCGGCGTCGTGCAGAAGGTCAGGCGGCGGAGAGGGAAGCTTCCAGCAGACCTAAAGGTGGAAATATGAGTGTGAGCGGCTCCAGCGCTTTATTAGACACTCGGCTGCAGACTCTCGGGGGTTGTTTCAGGCTCCGGGGCCGGTATTCCAGCTTTATTCCATCTCAAATAGTTTTAGCACGATTTCTGCTCAACCGTTGCTCATTTGCACAGATTTTGTTTTACAGCATGAAATATTTCTATTTATAAAGATATTAGTGAAACTTGTAGACTCATAAATCAGGTGTTTTCCAAGATAAATGCTTGAACCCTCCTGTTATCTTTGGGGCCAGTTTGACCTCATTCAATGTTTAACGTCTCTAAATAAGTGACATCATTTATTCAGTTTTATTTAATTTACACATAAATTTGGGTAGCAATTTTAATTATGATCATTTTCTGGAGGTTTAAATTACTGAGGGTCACATTGAACCCAAGGATAAAAGATGCATTCTGAGGTAATAGCGAGGTTAAGAGATTTTTTTTGTGCGCTAACGAAGCAAATTCCAACAGACAATAGATTTTAATACTTCAGAAACTCTCATTATCTGGTTGTTTTAGGAGGTCGACGCCAGCTTAAAGCTTTAATTCAGTCTAAAATCATCTTTGACTTGCTTGAAATGTGTTTTTCTATCACAAACTATGGATATTTAACATGCTAACTGTGCAATTTTAGCTTGATATATCAAATATTTTCTAAAATATATACTTGAAATTAAAGAAAAGTTCCCACTCACTTCTCACTTTCAGTGTTTTTTTTTTTCACACCTTCACATTTGAGGAAGTTTAAACGACAATGTCTCAGGAGAAATTTAAGATAAAACACTGAAATTTAGTTATATATTCAGAATCTCTAATACTAGAAAAGTAGAATATTCTGAATCTATGACACGATGACAAACAACAGGAAACATTTCAGGTTTTTATCGTTAATCTTTCCTGAGATGTCGTCGTTCAAGCCGCCTCAAATTTCAGTGTGCAGAAAAACGTGCAGTTTTCTAAAAAACACTTCATATTTTCTAAAACCTTCACCAAGCTCTTCATAAATATCCATATTTATGCGGTAAAAACTCTGTTTGACTGGTCACTCAGGCCTTTATTGACTTCACACATGCTTGGAGTTTGACTAACGGATCAGTTTCATCTGGATTCACAGGTAAATAAAACAGGGTGTCATCTGCGTAGAAGTTGATATTTAAGCAATTTTTCTCACATTTTGACCAAATTCTCCTTTTTAACATCAGAAAATGCTGCACGTGTGATACGATCAGGAGGATTAGTGCGCTAAATGTGTTTATTTCACTAATAATAAATGACAAAGATCAATAACGTTCAGTTAAGTTTGTGCTTAAATGTGAAAACTTCAACTCCTGATGTGTTGGATTCTGTGACAAACAGCACAAATATATTAATTAGTTTGTAGAATCACACTTTTTAGTGTGTATAATGTGATTTTTGCCTGATTTGTAGGTGTTCTGAGTGTTTTTTGGTCGTGAAAACAGCATTTTAAGGTCGCTATCAGGAACAACATCCTCTAATCTGATGTGGATGAACTGATTTACAATTTTGTTTGTTTTGCTGCTGTTTTCTTGTTTTTGTCTTGTTGATGCATTCAGATCCAACATCTGTTCAATTTATGTTTTTCAATTGTTTTTTCAAAAGATTGTTTGAAAAACAGAAATTAAGCAAAAATCTTTCATCATGATTTTGTCCATCTCTAACTTTTGTGTCCCTGATACCAAACAAACAGAAAAGAAAATGTTTTTCTTTCTGAGCTGAAGCTGAACTGATTAAAACTGACGTCTGCAACATAAACCTACGAGTTTGGTTAATTAACCCGAGTTCTATTTTTAAAGAGAATAAACTTTTAAATGTAAGACTTTGGCTCCTGTCGCCTCACAGCTCAGCTCTGCAGGTAAAGTTTAATTCTTCTCTCGCTTCCTGTCGAATCAAACGCTGCTCGTGGGGGAAGTTTAGACGATATCGACGGTTGCGTCGGCTTGCATCAGCTGCCGGTTAATGTGAGGTTTAATCTGAAAGCTGCTGCAGCTCAGATCTGCAGGACGATGGGACTGATGGGAAAAACGTAAATGAAGTGATACGAAGCACAAAAGGTGCAGCCGTCGCATCGGCGTCCCCAAAAACAAGACATTTGATGCAATAATGTGGTTCAGCATCACAGCGACAGACCTTGTTGGGCACAACAAGAGTTTATTCCACCCAAACTACTATATTCTGTTCAAGTACTTTTGACTTTAAAGGTGTATTCCACACAAAAAGTAGTTTTCTAACAGTGTTTTGAGGGTTTGTTCCACCCAAAAAACTACCTTCTGCCAAAGAACTCCTACTTTAAAACATTTACTCCACCAAAATACTACTTTTCTGATAATCAAGTTGTGGTTTTAAAAGTTTATTCCACCCACAGTACTACGTTTTGCCCAAGTAATCATAGTTTTAAGCATTTATTACACCCAAATAGCACCTCTCGAACGAACACGATAGAGTTTTAAAGGTTTGTTCCACCTGAAATATTCCGTTTGGTCCCAAAAGGTCCTTCTAAGGAACTATTTTAATGGTTTCTTCCACACAAAACACAACATCCTGTCCAAGTACGTACAGTTTTA
>NW_007579317.1:197391-198671 GCF_000690725.1 Stegastes partitus | reverse complement strand
GGTGATCTGAAGGTGAACTGGTGGTGAACTGGTGGTGTCAGTGGACTTTTATGCATCAGTGGTTAAAGCCAAATGAAGGTCGCCTCTGAGGGCCGAGCTCCGGCACAAAAACACAGATTTATGCAGAAATTATTACAAGAACAGATTCAAAGTTTAGCTGTAAATCATTCACACTCTTGAACTTTGGGTCCTTTCATTTCTTTGTCTGTATCTTTGCTGGCAAACAGTTTGTAATCTGCTCCAAGAAAAGCTGAAAAATCCTTTTTCTACATAGAAATCATATAAAAACAGACGAAGTACGAACCCAAAACCGTCCAGCATGTTTTTAAATGTGTGTTATCTCTAAAAGAAATCATCCGAATTACACAATTTCTCAGCCAGAAACTGTAAAAAAAAAAAGAAAGAATCATCTGATGTTAAACTCTCCTGACAATAACAACTTATTTTTACTAGATTTAAATCCTGTAAAATGTATAATTTTATAATCACACAAAGTACAAGAATGAATCTATTTGTAAAAATATAGATTTACAGTTTCAACCTGTTTTTTAAAACATGTTAATATTTAATTTTTTAAAAGATATTATTATTATTTTCTGTAATTTACCAAAACTAAAGCAACCTGTAAAAACAGCAATTTGTCGTCATTTTTCAATCCTTAAATAAATAAAAAAAATTGATATTTTTTCTTTCAAATATTTTACCGCAAATATCAATAAATTAATCTTTTTCTGCTGATTTAAATACAGCAAAAAATAAAATAAAAACAATAAAAGCGTAATTTTACAAATTATAGTTTATAAAAATGCAGATTCATTTTGGGGACATTATTTACATTTTTTTATTTTTTTTTTTTTTTTCCATTCATTTTTTAATTTATTTTTTTTTTTTGTGTTTTTTTTTCTTGCTATTATCTGTAATTTAACAAAGCAGTGAAACAATTAGTTTACTATTTTTTTTCAGTCCTTCAAACTCAAAATAAATATTTTAAATTCTTTAATGTGCATTTTTTTTCTTTCATGTAAAAGCGAATATCAACAAAATAATTAGTTGTTTGTGGGTTTTTTTTGCTGATTTAAGTCCAGAAAAAAATACAATTTGAATTAATATTTTGTCTAACAACACACGCAGCAATCTGAAAAATAATTAAATTGTTTTAAAAGAAAAAAAACACAAAAAACCAGCAAACATCAGCAAAATAACCAGATTTGTTTGCAGATTTTAATTTTAAAAGATACAATAGAAATTTATAATTTTGAATGTAATTTTACGAGTTGTCT
>NW_007579317.1:194265-196351 GCF_000690725.1 Stegastes partitus | reverse complement strand
CCCACCACATGTGCAGGTTTTGTTGCTGAACCTTGTGGTGTTTCCTGCCTCCTGAGGGTTTGAGGAGTTTGTTCATGCAAACGTTAATCGGTGACGAGGACTCGCTCTGCAGCGCTACAGCGTCAGAGTTTGATGGGAGCTGGTGGAGTCGCCGCCGTGGCGTCGGTTTGGCCTCCAGCTGCTCGGCGGTTCGTCTTGTTTCGGGGTTAGAAGAACACGAGGCTCCACTTTGACCCGCGAGGACGGAAACGAGCCTGAAGGCGGCTCGGCCCGTCGGTTACACTGCCGGCGTGTTCTTGACGTTTCCAGCTCAGGTTGTTCTCAGCTTAAAAACACACTTCAGCGAACGAGGCGGCGGCTTTGATCAGCTGCAGCCCGCAAATAATGAAATAATAATGAAAGCGAGCTGGAAATCAAAGCGGCGTTTGTTAGAGAGCAGTTTGGATCAGTAACTTGAACAGGATCAGCAGCCACAAGCCTTTTTTTTCATTCCACGAACGCTGCTGGCTGCCGCCGCTCGTCTCCGGATCTCGGTGGCGTCGCTCCGGCTTTCTGTTGGACTTCGGCGGCTCGCCTCCGTCCAGGAATCGCAGAGTAGCTGCTAATTGGTCTCGGCGACACAAAGCTCGTCTCGCTGCTCGTTTCGCAGGACGGGAGGCTCCAAGAAAAGTTCAGTCTGACTCAAACTTTCTTATAACTGCGACGATTTTTGGGATTTCTGCTTCAGTCCAGCTGCTGTTCGGTGTGTTTGTTTAAGAATCTGAGCAAATGTGGTTGAAAATGTGGACAATCAAGCCTTCAGAATACCTCATAAAGCCTTCCAGTATCACCAGAATACCTGATGCAACACTCAGAGAGCAGGAAGTGAGAGAAACGGTCAAATCAGTCACAGGAGGGCGTTTCTGAAAAGCCCAGAGTTCCTGTCAGCGTGTCATTTAGCTGCTTCTTGGTTCCTTCAGCGTCATACGTCAGTTACTTTGGTTCTGTCAGTGTCTTATTGCAGCTTTCAGGTTCTTTTACTGTCACATAACTGCTGCTTTTACATCAAAATCGCTGAAGTCTCGTTTTAAAAAGTGTTTAATCTCATCGGATTCTGTAAAAAACTAAAAACTTCTGCGTCCCTCAACGCAGCTGAGACGCCGTCGTCGGCTCGGCTGCGACCAACAGCAAATATATCAGTAAATATCTTTATTTTACCAACCTGTGGGCACTTAGTGTCCATCAGCACTCATGTTCTCTCAGTCNTGTTTCAGTCGAGCGCAGAGTTTAAGGTGGAATCGTCCTTTAAGGCGGCCGTCTGGTTCACAGAGCCGCCCCGAAGCTGTTTCACGTCCAGAAACAGAAACGCAGTGGTGTGTGTGTGTGTGTGTGTGTGTGTGTGTGTGTGTGTGTGTGTGTGTGTGTGTGTGTGTGTGTGTGTCGGAGGTGTGAGCGCTGCAGGGCCCGCAGTAATTAATGCGACTGGCTGCTCGTGTTATTAGCCGGAGAAGCTGTGCTGAGTCAGGCTGCGTGCAGGAGGACAGAAATACACGGCGAGGAGGAGGGAAGTGAATGAACAGCAGGCCGGCGTGGGGATGCTTCAGGTTTCTGGGGCTGTTTGTTATCGCAGGGCTGCAGCCAGGGATTATCCTGGTGGCTCATGCAACCAGAAAGGTGCTCAAAGTCCCGTTTTCACTGGTCGGGATGTTCACACAAAGTTCAGGACTGATGGATCTTATTGTACATGAGGTGAGAAAGCAGCTTCATCAGACTCGTTAACATCCGATAATCTCTCTTTTTGTGACCCGATTTACTAACAAACACGACGATCAGAGATGAACCGCAACCTGGAAACACGTTTAGCTTCTATAAAATATGACTAAATAGATCAAGAGCTGATGATTAACATTTAAATACACAAGTTCGTCCACACAGACTGTCAGCAGGTGTCAGCGTGCAGCAGTCGGTGCGTCCAGGTGAACAAGCTCACCTGCTTTCAGGTGAATCTGAAGTTTTTTCACTTTTAGTCTCTGAGCTGCTGCAGGAACTGTGACGGAGACTAGAAGCTTCTCTGAGCTCAGACGACCAGCAGCTTCTACTGGAGCCG
>NW_007579317.1:187477-192582 GCF_000690725.1 Stegastes partitus | reverse complement strand
AAACTTTTTTTTGTTTCTCCTCTGATTCCAAACCGGGACGCTGTTATTTTACACTGATTCTCGCTAATGTGGCCAAAGTTAATGCGCAGATGTTTTATTAAAGCGCCACATTAACGCCCGTCGCCTCCGACGCCGCCAGCCGAGACGGATCGGACCACCGGCAGCCCGGCGCCGGTCCAATGGAAGGATATTAGCAGCGGGCGGCATTAAAATTAACAAACAGATCGGGTCATAATTACCGTTATTCTGGTCGGGCCCGCAGCTAAGAATCCCATCTGAAGGAACCGGAATGGACGATTTCTCAGAAAAACTCATCAGCGTCGCCCGGGCCTTCAAGACAGAATGGGCCCAACGCACATTAGAAAAAGAAAAGGAGCAAATTAAGGTGGATTACAATTAAAAATTCATATTAATGCTCGTTAAGTCTTCCTGTTGAACGCCTTTTTGATGGCAAATGTTTCCGGAAAAGAGCGTTTTACTGGGAAAATGTGTTGTGACGGCGTCGGAGGAAGAGAGACGAAACGAGAGGTCAGTTCCTGGAAGGCTTCGGCGGTAACGAGCTCAAACCCTCACGGTGCAGAACGGACGCCTTATTAATGGACTTTACCGCCGTTTGTGCTCCGTTATCGTCGTCCTGCGCCCCGAGAAGAGGCGATGTTCTGCACATTTACAGGTTTTTATTCATTCAGTGGCTCCACTTTGATACGAAGAAGGAAAAACGACAACAAAAGCTGATTTTAGCGCTAAAACGTCGGACGTGTCGACCTGCAGAGAGTTTAATTAATGATTTAAATAACATGTTTATACGTCGAGCCGTTATTTATCCCACAGTGGCGACAGCGAATAGGGAAACAGTGCAAACGTTTCAGAAACATGAGTACAAAAACAAAAAAATACACCAAAAATATATAAATGTATGTATTTAAATGTACAAAATAGTCATAATTCACAGCTAATTTCTGTTTTTTTATATTTGCCATGTAAAAGAGTCGCAGCTGAAAGAATAAGACTGAATAATGCTCATAATATAGCAAATGTTTATTTATTTCTGTATTTATTTTTCAAAATCTCTACTTAAAAATTCAGATTTAACAAATGTTGAAAACGTTTTGGTGAGAATTTATCAATGAAGTGACTTTGAGCCTCTTGAAATACGACAAAACAGCAGCGAGATTTTATTTTTATTACTTGATTATTTATTCCTTCAGTCCTTAATGTGTTTGGCAGGCGGTCTGAAGCCACTACGTTTGTGGTTTTGCTGCAGAATCTTGTCACACGTGATGAAACTGAATCCTGAATCTTGAAGCGACGAAGTTTCTTGACTTTTTTCTGCAGCAGCTTCGTCGCTTTTAGCCTCGATTACGTCGTTAAACTCCTCGTGTCGGTTCAGGATTATGGTTTGTTCTTCTTGAGATCTGAATCCGTCACTTTCATGAAGCCAGATAACAAAAGGACGTGTTGAATTTGCTTTGCAGGAGTTCGTTTTGATGCACGTGGAGTTAATATCGTGGTCTAAAACGGGAAGCTTGCTGGGCGGCTGCTGCTCTGAAAGTTCACTTTCTCCTGAATAAATCAGTGCAAACCAACAACACCAAGCCAAAGAAACTGTTTGCACATCTATTTCCTGACCCGGGTGAGGAGAAGAGGGACGACAGCATCCTAAAAATTCAAACAGATGCTCCCTTGGTCTCATATATGTTGGAAAAAACCTCCAGAAAACTGAAGTCATCATGTTGTGAGTGTAAAGCAGATATGTTGAGCTTAAAGTCAGAGTTTTCAGGGTCACGAAGGTGTCTCACTTTTTACCTGGCTAGATCTCCATGGTAACTGATGTTGTGGACCTCCGTCTCCATGGTAACTGATGCTGCAGAGCTCGGTCTCCATGGTAACTGATGCTGTGGAGCTAGATCTCCATGGCTGTGGAGCTAGCCTGGTACATGCAGCTTGCAGGTGTCGGTCATATGGAGACTTTAAGAGTTTCTTTTCTTGGATTTTAGCCACCACATGATTTTGCTGCTGAACCTTGTGGTGTTTCCTGCCTCCTGAGGGTTTGAGGACTTTGTTCATTGGTG
This sequence comes from Stegastes partitus, assembly GCF_000690725.1. Classification (NCBI taxonomy): domain Eukaryota; kingdom Metazoa; phylum Chordata; class Actinopteri; family Pomacentridae; genus Stegastes; species Stegastes partitus. The sequence continues at coordinate 190,510 of NW_007579317.1, read as the reverse complement.
GTGGAGTCGGAGCTACTTCCTGTTTAGGACGGATTCTTGCTTTGTGCCAAATTTTCTGCCCAATTAATGCATATTTGCCAGTTAGAGAGCGTGCAGGAGTCTGTTTGAACCTTTTCAAACATGCTGCTGGTTTGGAATTTAACTTCTTGTTGAAGTCGGTGTCATTCAGCTGCAGACGCTGCAAACATCCGTCAGCTGTGTTGTAAATCTTTGAGCCACCAGAGAAACCAAACATCCAGAGTCAGCCAGAAACTCAGCATCGCCTCCTCGTTCAATCTTTCTTCTTCTTCTTCTTCCTCTCAGACTGTTTCTATCTCTTTCCCTCCTCATCCGTCTTCCGCCTCCATTTTCCTCCCTCTTCATTTTCGCCTCCTTCCGCTCGCGCCGACCTTGAAACGAAACGGCGAAGCGCCTCGGACGGACGCGGCCGCGATGATGGGAAACGGAATTGAAATGTTATGGAGTCGAGTTTGGAGGCGGGAGGCGGGGGAGAGCAGGGGAAGATGAAGAAATGGGAGAGAGGAGGGGAAAAGGACGGAGTCACGGAGGTGGAGAGAATGGAAGAAGACGAGGAGGAAATGAGGAGGTAATGACAGAGGAGAGGGGAAGACGGCCAGAGCAAAGAGAGACGATGAGCTCAATTAAATGTGGTGACGAGGAAATCCATAAGTCCAGCATGTGTGTTCACATCAGAGGAGGACGCTGCAGAAATGAGCCGCGATGCAGCAGCGTTTCTGTTCTCGAACGCTCCGATTTAAAGCTGTTTAAATGAAAAACACAAACCACCTGGAATGAACTGGAAACAGAACTCTGAGCAGCAGCAGGAGGAGACGTTGCTGCAAAACTGTCACATTAATCTGAATTTGCCGAAGAGTTCAGCTCACGTGCAGACAATTCGCTGCCAAGTTCATGAGCAGCAACATTCAGAAAGTTCATGCAGCTACAGCTCAGTCAGCTTAGTGGATGTCGGCAGCAGAGTTTACATGTGGTCGAGGTTACGATGGAGCTAAAGACAAATTATGTGATGTTTCTGCTCCCAGTGCTCCTGCAACACCGGCTGCAAATGCACCGTCCACAAGGAGGCGCGAAATCTCCGGAACTGAGTCAAAACTTCTCTTCATCTTAAATTCCATTTTGTGGAAGAGAAAGCAGTTGCATCGAGTAAAATCGAGCAGCGATTGTGTCGTCGTGGCCGAAAAAACGTGGAGTTTGTCCGCGTTAATTTGGTCCCAGTTTGTCTAAAAACCACTCGGGACTTTCAACATCAGTTTATTTTACGGCGCTGAAAGCAAATCTAATCTCGGTACGAATGCAACATAACGAAACAGGAAGGAAGCCAAAGGAGACGCCGTCACAACGTTCCCCCTCAGACGCCTCCTGATCTTTGCTGATTCACGATGCTGCTCCTAAAACAAAGCATGATGTTTGTTCTCTGTGTGAACTGGAGGTGAAATCACAAACAGGACTTTGCAGATGTTGCAGGAGCCCTGGGAGCTGAGCGCCGCTGCACGAAAAAGGAAAAGTGGCCGAATTTTTAACTTTCTGCTTCCTTTGATTAAACACACTGCAAGAGCCACAAATAGAAACACTGAGTTCAGACTGTGCACCTCAGACGATACCTCACTGTGGTTTTTAAATCTATTTTTCGTTTGTCTGCGCTCGAATAACGATCATACATCAGATGCTCCTCCTGAGGTCTTGCTTCCTGTTAAAGGTTGTTGCTGGAGTTTTATTTTTATTAAAACTGGCCGTTTGGAGCCGAGCAGCTCGAGTGTAATTAGTGATTTGTGGCATCGAGATATCGTAGTAAAATCTGACAGCAATCGAAGGCGTGTGTTTGGCCAGTTGGCTTCGTTTTTAGTCTCACATTTTCTGGAGTTGTGCTCGTTTCCAGGAGCCACTAACTGGTGTTTTGTCAGAACGCTGCGGGCCGACCGTCTTGCAGAAACTTTGGTTTGCAGTTTGCCTCATAAAGAGCAAGACAAAAAGCAAAGACGCTGTCCCTAACAGCCTCGGTTTGCTCACCCGGCGCCCTCCAGGTAACGCTCTGTTTACAGGGCAGCCGAGCAAAGGAAACTATTTCAGGTAACGGTTTCCGGTCGCGTCTGTCGAGGTCCACAAAGAAACTTTCTGTCGGTTTGTGAATAATGAGCTGTCGTCTGTTTTCGGGCCTCACACAGCGCTGTCGCCGTCCAACCTCACTCCCCACATCTCACAAAAGCCTCCGCCGTCCACTGTGAAGCTGCGAGAGTAATCACACGTGTGAAAGCCGTTCGGCGGACGAATGAAAGGACGAGGGTGAAGCTTTCACAGCCTGTAAGCTAATGGGGAGATGCTGTCTGCAGGGAGGCCGGTCTGCGAGTCTGAAGTCAGACGTCGGGCAGGTTTCCCTCCTGGGAGGAGATTTTTTGGAATATCCGGCGAATTTGCACAAGACGAAGAAGATTGGAGCGTTTAGAGGCGAGTCTGGGGGAAATGAAACTCATCACGACTCTGGCACGTTTGTGGTTTTCAGATTCTCCACCTGCTTCCACGTGTTCTCCTTTAATGAACAGCGCTGACGGCCAACAACAGGACTTTTACCCAACGTGACAAAACTACAAGCAGCCGGCAAGCAGAATGTGGAGCAGAAAAGAGATTCAGGACTGAGATTTGCTCAAAGTTTTCAAGCCACAGCGTGCTCTAACAGTCACGTTGAAACCGAAAAGGAATGTGTTGGTGGGTTAAAGTCATGCAAAGTCTTCAGATGGAAAAATAGGAACCAAAAAGCAGCTTTATAGCAGCACACTGAAGGAAACAAGGAACCAAATAAACGCTGAAAAAAACGACTTAATGAGTCAGAAGGACAAAAAACTAGAAAACTGACAGAATTTTATCAAAATGACTCAAAGTAAAGTTGGTAGACCTTTGATATGTACAAAAAAAAGATAATATATAAGGACTAAGGAACGAAAATACAGCTATAAGGTACCAAAAAGCAACTATTTGACACGCTGAAGAGAACAAAAAGCAGCTATAAAGAACCAACATACA
>NW_007579317.1:185656-186837 GCF_000690725.1 Stegastes partitus | reverse complement strand
GTGAAGCACGGCAGCAGCGTGGTGCGGGTTCACTTCGGGCCACGCTGTGTCGACGGATCTCGTATGCGGCCGACGAGTCACATCGCTGTAGAAAGAAAAATGCAAACAGAGGAACGTCTGCTGGTCGTGTTATCAGGAACCTCCCAGATGTGCTGCTCCGCGAAGCATCGGTCACACCAAAGACTATCGTTGTGTATCAGAGACAGATCTGGGCTGCATGTACATCCTGATGTATACGCAGGATGATGTAAACTACTGATGCCGGATGATTTACTGATACAGCACCAGCAGGCTTCGCTTTCATGACTTGTGTGTGCAGTCGCGTCTGATATGAATCTTTAATATTCACCTGAACAACGACTCGTTATCGACGGCGAAGCACCGAGCGTGTGAGCTGAAACCGTAATGTGGCCTCTGCAGCCGGTGTTTGTGTGCTTCTTCCTCCATTATCGCCATTTTTATTCAGATAATCCAGCAGCAGGGCAAAGAAAAACAGCAGCGATCAGAGCAGGGAGCAGAGACGGCTGTTAGGTTCATTTCATTTTTAATTTTTGAGCTTCTCTGTCAGCAGCTGCAAGGACAGAATCTATCTTCTTCCACAACTGCACTCCTTGTTGTGTGATCAGTTGAAACCCTCCCGGACTTTATGCAACCTTGGCTCTTTGGAAACTTTTCCACCGAACTGGGAGCAGCTTCCTGTCGTGTTTCTGTTCACTGTGGTTCATGTTTCACTGCAACATAAAGTCCTGCAGCTCGACGGAAACCGATGAGGAAGGAAAGAGAACTCAGGACACAGTTTGAATGCTGTAAACCGTTTAAAACATAATTTCTTTGGTTATTTATTTAGGCAAAGCTTGCATAAACCTGGAATCAACATATTCAACATTTTTCCACGTGTCTACAGATTTGTCCATCTTCCATATTTTTCTTGTTTTGTCTCGTCTTGGTCATTTTGTGTCTCAATTTTCTCAATTTGATTCTCATTTTGTGCCACTTTGGGACCGTTTTGTGTCTGTTTTTGTCTTTAATGTGTCTCCTTTCCTTCATTTTGCATCTTGTTTTCTCTCATTTCTCAATATGTGTCTCGTATTTCCTGTTTTGGGTCATTTTCTGTCTCGTTTGTCTTGTTTTGTCTCCACATATTGTAGATATTTAACTATTTACATTCACACCACCTTTTT
>NW_007579317.1:170719-185016 GCF_000690725.1 Stegastes partitus | reverse complement strand
TCAGTCTCTTTGAGGAAACACTGGCTGCAGTTCAACCCAAAACCCCGTCTGTTGACTGTTGGTTCCAGTCAGTCGTGGCTTCGTGACTAACGCAGGATTTTTTGGTTTTCATATAATCTGGTTGGAGAGAACAGTTTATTTTTGGTTATTTTTTAAATGAAGCTTTATTTTAAGGTCAGATTTGGTGCGACACATACGTTCAAGGAGCGTCGGACAGTAAAAACATCTGATGATTCTTTCTGTTTGTAGATTTTCTGGCTGATGAATGGTGTCATTTTCCCATTTCTTCTGGAACAACGCCTGCCTTTAAGACCCGCCGGTGTGTTTTGGGGATCGGAGGGTTATCGTATACAGAGGCTGTGTGGAGTAAATGTGTGTTTGTTGGATGAAGATCAAATGAAAATCCTTGACTGAAACAGCAACCTTTTCAAACCTTCTTCAGATTGATTTTCAGAGGGATCCACACCTCTCTGCTCTGTCTCTTAGGAACCAGTTTGCTGCTATTTTTAGGCCTCGCACAGTAGCCCTGTTTCATTAGTTTGGTTATGTAATCGGCTTTTTGTCCTGCGAGGCGGCGGTGGCGGCAGCGGCGGCCTTGTTGTCAGCAGCTCATTAGAGCCTTTCAGATGTTGAACTTTTCATTACGCGGTTTGGAGGACGAAGAAATCCGACCTCTGAACCCCGGAGAGGGGGCAGATCGAGAGGTCGGGAGAAAGATAAAAGCCTCGAAAATCGCTTATTGAAACGCCAAAGAGATGACGGAGGGATGAAAGCTCAATTTTAAGGGATGATGTGATGTGACAGAGGGGTCGAAGCAGGATAAAGGAGATGATGGAGGGGTGTCGGGCGGCGATACAGTGGCTAGATGGACTCATTTAGGGGTTAAAGAAGTGATAGAAGGGGATGAGGGAAAGATAACAGGTGTACGGACGGGTTATAGATAAAGGGATCAGAGAGATTTATGAAGGGGTCAGAGGAGTGATGGAGTGGTAAAGGGGACAATTAAATGAAATGGCAAGACAGACGGGTGTAGAGAGGCATGCCACGGGGGTGTAGTAGGGTCGTAAATGGGTTTTAGGGGTTGCTGGAAAGATAAAGGGTGATGAATATGCAAAAAAAGAGGATATGGTGGTGTTGGAGTTTATTGTTGAAGTGTTTAAAAATGGACAAGAGACTGTTTTAATGAATTATAAATGGGATAAAGAGACAAACAGGGTCACAGAATGATATAAAGGAAACATATAGTTATAAAGTAGGGTGTAAAACTTAGAAAGGCGTAGTGTAAGGGTGTAAAATGTAAGTAGCAGAGTATAAAATTATGACAAAAGGCTTGATGGAATCATGAAACGGTTGAAGGGATGCAAAAATGTTCTGAAAGGTAGTAAAGAGGGGACATCAATGACTGAAAGGAGGTTGAAATGGCTCATTGTTGGGTCAGAGGCGGTGGAAGGTATAGAGTAGGAGATGTTGGTGGGTAGAGGGGTGATGGTTCTAAATGTTTGTTAGAGGGTGGAAACTGGAAGTAAAGACGGGTCTAACCAGGAAAAACAAAGAAAAGTGAGAAAAAGGTTCCAGAGAAATGGGATAAAGGGATAAACAGAGTCACAGAACGGCATGAAGGGAGCATATAAAGTAGGGTGTAGACGTTAGAAAGGGTATAAAACCAAAGTATCAGGGTATAAAATTATGTCAGAAGGGTTGATAGAGTAATAAAATGGTGGAAGGGATGCAAAAATGTTCTTACAGGTTGTAAAGAGGGGACGTAAAAGACTCAAGAGAGGTGGTAGAAGGTATAGGTGAGGAGATGTTGGTGGGTATACGTATAATAAAGGGATTAGAGGGGCGATGATGAAGGCAAAGGTTTGTTTCAAGGGTGGAATCAGTTGTAAAGATGGGTTTAGTTCGATGTTTGGGGTACAAATGGTCAAGAAATTGTCAAAAAAAAAAAGAATAGAACTGTTTCAAGAAAGATGGAAAAAGGGTAAACAGAAATCAAGAAAAGTAAAAAAGCTTCCAGATAAATGGGATAAAGGGGTCACAGAGTGGTATAGAGGGACGATATACAGATATAAAGTAGGATGTAAAGGTTAGAAAGGCGCAGCATGAGGGTATAAAACGGAAGTATGAGGGTATAAAATGACGGCAGACGGGTTGATGGAGTAATAAAATGGTGGAAGGGATGCAAAAGCATTCTAAAGGATTGTTAAAAAGGGGGCAGAAATGAGAAACAGAGTGACGATGACCTGGTGTGGGGTAAGAGAGGTGGTAGAAGGTATAGACCAGGAGATGTTGGTGGGTATAGATACTAATAAAGGGATAGGAGGGGTGATGGTGAAGGCAAAGGTTATAAAAGATCATTATGGGTGGAAGTGAGTCCTACAGACGGGTATGAACTGATGCTATGGGGTAGAAATGGTCTAAAAAGACTAGAACTCCCTCAAGAAGGCCAGATTACACTAGAAGAGGAGGAGAACCAGATGTAGATAAGTACAATATAAAGAACCAAAACAAGGCTATCAAGTGATGACAGACGGACATACAGGGTTAATAACGAGTGTGGAGGGGTTGAGTCCATGAAGGCTTGTTATTGGAGTAGAAAGACAGTTAAAGGGGTTCAGTAGAGTTGAGCCACTGGACGAATGTGTCTGCTGTTGGTGATTAGCTGTCTTGGGGCGATTTTTGTCATGTTGCTTTGCTAATTTAATGATCTGCTTCCTTGAAGATTCAACTCAGTAAATAATTAACCTGTAGAGCCGAATTCAAAGGTAATAGGAGCTGGCAGTTGGTGCCATCTTCCTGTCGCACTGATTTCATCTTTCACAAATCAGGGCAGCGACAAAATGACAGCGAAGCCGTCTTGAGTGGCTGCTTGATTGGTGGTGAAAAGCTTTTCATAAATCATGTTTGAGAGCTAGAATAACGCCGTGTGCAGTCGTGAGGGATGGAAGTGGAGTCACATCCAATAACCACTGAGGGGTAACGTCACAATGCAGACGTTACCGGGGCTGAAGGTGGGGTTCAGTGGATCAAAAACAAAAGTTAAAAGGGTGTTCAGAAGGGCTGTGGAGGCAACCACAGGGGGGTCACAGCAGCAGTTGACTGTGCATCCTGTTCTTTAACATTAGGAAAGTGCAAAAGACCAAGTTTGTGACTTCAGTGGACGCAGGCTTCAAAATCTGAAGCTTGGTTTGTCGCTTCCAGTTGTTTAGGATTATTTCCTCTGAGTTTATTTTTTACCTGCGGCATCAGGCAGCAGCAGGATCCAGCGGTAGACACTGCCGAATCCTTAAAGTCTGATCTGTTTAAATCAGGACTTTTTTATTATCGGGGGATTTTGCCAGACATTCGCAGCAGTGACATAATTGTGCAGAAAACTGTTGAATGACAACGACAAGTTCACAAATCTGTTAAAAACTGACCTGAATCCATCTGTGATTTCAAATCTGCCCGATTGACTTAATAAACCTGGAGAAAGAAGGAAAGCGGTCAAAATGTGTCCAAAATGCCTCAAAATTGGTTTGGAATTGGTTTAAAATGGTCCAAAATGACTCAAAAATAATTAAACTTGCCAACAATTTCTCAAACTGGGTCCACATTGGTTCAAAAAATATGTTCCAGAACAGGTTAGAATTTGTCCAAAATGACTCAAACTTTGTCCAAAATGACTGAAATTGGTCCATTATTAGTTTGAAATGCCCAAAATTACTCAAAATTCATCCAAAATACCTTAAAATGTGTCAGTAATGATTAAAAATTGGTCTGTAATTGGTTAAAAATGGTCCAAAATGACTCAAAAATTGTCAAAAACGACTAAACTTGCCTGCAATTTGACAAATATAGTGTCAGTCAGTTAAAAATGAGTCAAAATATGTTCTAAAGTAGGTTGTAATTTGTCAAAAATGACTCAAACTTTGTCCAAAATGACTGAAATTGGTCCATTAGTAGTTTGAAATGCCCAAAATTACTCAAAATTCATCCAAAATACCTTAAAATGTGTCAGTAATGATTAAAAATTGGTCTGTAATTGGTTAAAAATGGTCCAAAATGACTCAAAAATTGTCAAAAACGACTAAACTTGCCTACAGTGTGACAAACATAGTGTCAGTCAGTTAAAAATGAGTCAAAAGTAGGTTGTAATTTGTCAAAAATCACTCAAACTTTGTCCAAAATGCCCAGAAAGTCGGCCCATAATTAGTGTGAAACTGTCCAGCATGTGTGATGTCTGAGCTTTTACGACCCCGTTGACAGAATCCCTGAGACTCAGTCGTGTCTTTAGTGTTTTTTCAGCTTTTCTTGGACTTCCTGGGACGTGACCCAGATAACTCAGGCCTCTAACTGATAATTAAAGAGGCAGAAAAGCACCGCGATCAGGCTTTGTGCAGGTAATGACATGATGAAGGGACGCGGGGTGAGTTTTCTTTCATGTCTTCAGCGCGACACAGTTTCAGGAGCTGTTGTTGAACATCCCAATTACGAGCCTCCGACTGCAGACCTCCCGCCTGGACGCCACACATCCAGCATCTCCACACAAATTAGACCCGGAGACGGCGCTTTAATGCGACTCACCTTCAGCCGGTGTGTGTGTGTGTGTGTGTGTGTGTGTGTGTGTGTGTGTGTGTGTGTGAGACGGCTTATTTAAGGCTGCGCTTCGTTTACAGAGCTCGTTAAAAAGTCCGACGGGAGGCAGCAGAGGTCGGCCGAGGTGGAGAGGACGAGATGGAAACAGAGGAACGGAGAGGAAACGCTCCCGGAGGCTCTAATGTAGGACAAGAAGACTCACGTTTCCTCCTGCCGTGTAGTGAAATGGCTTCGGTCGGGATATTTTTAGACTCTGGTCGGTGCAGGACGAGCGGCGGCCCGGTTCTGATCCTCTGATTCACTCAGCAGGAGCGTAAATGTCAGATGATTTAACATCGTGTCACCTGCAGTGATGTCAGTAGAGCTACAGTAGAGCGTTTGTTCTCGTGTACATCGAGAGACAAACACGACCGAGCTGAAAAGTCTGTTAAACTGTCGACACAAAGCAGGGAAAGGAAGGAAACAGGTGGAAGTTTGTCCACAGTGCCTCCAAGTCTGTTCAAAGTGAGTCGAGATGTGTCCTAAACAGGTTCAAAGTAGTCGAGAATGCCTCAAAATGTGTCCAAAATGCCTCTAAACCTGTCAAAGATGACCAAAACTTGCCTACAGTTTCTCAAAGACTGTCCAGAATTACGTTTATTAACAACGCTGTGACCAGTAGAACTAAACTGAGTCCATCTGTGGTTTCCTGACTGACTTTACAATCATGGAAAAGGAAGTAAACCAGTTAAATGTGTCCAAAATGGCTTCAAATGTGTCAATAATAACTCAAAATTGGTCCATAATTAATTTAATATTTTCCAGGATGACTCCAAATTTGTCCTAAATAACAAAACCTTGCCTCGTTTTATTCAAGAATTGTCCAAAATTACTTCAAATTTGTAAAGAATGGCTAGAAAATTGTTTAAAATCACTTTAAAATGGTCCAGAATGACTTTATTAACCAAGCTGTGACCAGTGAAACTATCCAGCTATGATTTCAGATCAGCCTAACTGGCTCCACCAAGATGGAAAAGGAAGGAAACAGATTACAGCCTGTTCAAAATGAGTCAAAATATGCCCCAAAATGACTCAAATTGGTCCATAATTAGTTAAAATTTGTCCAAAATGCATAAGGAATGGTCAAAAATGACTAAACTTGCCTACAGTTTCTCAAACATGGTCCAGAATGAGTCTAAAATGGTCCAAAATGTCTTTAAAGTTGTGATCACTAAAACTAAACCGAGTCCAGCTGTGGTTTCCAATCAGCCCAGCTGGCTTCACAAAGCTTGAAAAGGAAGAAAATAAGTTAAAGTCGGTTGAAAATGCCTCAAAATGTGTCAATAATGACTCAAAATTGGTCCATAATTAGTTCAAATTGGTCCAAAATTATTAAAAAATTGTCAAAAAACAACAAAGTCGCCTATAGTTTCTCAAGCATTGTCTAAAATGACTCCAAATTTGTTCAGAATGACTCAAAAATAGTCCAAAATGACTTTATTAACAAACCAGTGACGACTGAAACTAAATCGAGTCCAGCTGTGGTTTCCTGACTGACTTTACAACGATGGAAGAGGAAGGAAAACGGTTAAAGTTGTACCAGAATGACTCAAAATGTGCTCGAAATGAGTCCAAACATGCTCCAGAATGGCTCAAACTTGGTCCAAAATGACTAATATTGGACCAAAATTACCTAAACATTGTCCAGAATGTCTCCAAACATGTTCAGAATGACTCATTACCAAAGCTGCAATCGCTGAAACTCTAAAATGTTCAGTTTTGGACCTGAACCGTGTCTGTCTGTGTCTGCATCGTGGCTCCTCGTGGAAAAGAATCGACTGAAACATGGAAAAGGATGGAAAAAGGTTACGATTAGTTAAAAGAATACTTAAAATCTGTCCCAGGAGAGGCTCAGATTTGTACTGAATGCTTCAGAATTGCTCCTTAATGAGTTAGAAATGATCCAGAAGGACTCAAACTGTGTCCAGAATCCTCTGCTGTTCACTGAGAAGTAATCTGATTACTGTAAGGGGAGGAACTGAGGAATGAGGGAAGCGTCTGGCTGAGGGGTGGGGCAGAACGGGGCAGAACCGGGCAGCACGGGGCAGAACGGGGCAGCACCGAGGTGAGCTTCATTGCGGCTTCAGCAGCGTCTCACTTCACTAATTAGCTCCTCGTCAGTGTCAGAGCAGGAAATTAAAGTCTGTGTTTCTGCAGCCGAGCGTTCAGCAAGACGGAGACGAAGAAACGTGAAGGAACGAAGCCTTTAAAGCAAATTTAACTGTTTAATGGCATTAAAATTAACAGAAAAACCATAAAAACAGCTCAGAAAACGTAGAGAAGAAACGTGGTTATGACACATTTTACAGGATTTTGTTCATTTACAGACAAAAAGCTTTAATTTACGTGTTAACTATTTAATAAAAACAGGAAAAAGTTGTAAATAACGTCCTCAAAATGTCGTTATTTTACAGATATTTGCTGTTATGTGAAAGAAAAACTAGACTATGGACTGAAACATTTACTTTATTTGAATTACCGATAAATAAAAACAATACGTGGATAAATTATTGTCGTCAGACTCATTACGACACTCCGGCTCACTCCTGATTGGTCGGAGGCCGTAGCGACTGCGCTGTCACGTCGCCTGGCCTTCGCTGATTGGTCGGATGAAGTCACGTGATTCTGCCCCTCTTCCATTTTTGTTACAGGAAGTGACCATATATGGTTCTCAGCCTGATAAAAGGGGCGTCAGTGTGAATGTTGACAGATTTAATCAGTTTAAGAGCAACTGAAGCTCTTCCAGGGCAGCGTGGGATCAGTCGACAAATCTGGTCAAATCACAACCTTTCCCTTGTTGTCGGGATAAAAATCATCAGTCGGGGTTGCTGGGGCGTCAGTCCTTTGCATCCTCTGGACGGAAAACTTAATAAAAACGTGTGTTGGTGTCACTGGACCAGATCACGTTTTTAAAACCCGTGTTTGTCCTGAGAGGTTAAAAGTTATAAAACCGGTGATTTCTCGCTGGGATTCGTCGTTCGTGATTTAAACAGTCAGACGTAAAGAATCGTCTTTTTTCTCAGCGTCCTCATTTCTGCAGCATAAAAACGCTGCATGCAGCTCTTCAGGTTTCTCTCACTCGTTTAGGCCGACTTCCTTCTATTGCAGGTGATAAATGGAAAATAAGAGCAGCTGAAACCAGCCGAGGCCGATGAAGCAGAGGAGAAGCGACGCTTTGATTTCCTCCGTTTGTGTCTCATCGAGGCCAAACATCACCGGGATGAGTTTCATCTTTTTGCTTCTTCCTGCTCTTCATGTTCGTTCTGAGCAGCGGCGACGTTCTCGTCCGTCGTATGGAGACGACTGTTAACGCAGCCGCTCGGCGTTTCCACTGTTTTCATTTCTGGTTTTCCTCCTCATCAGCCTCGGCCCTCGGCTGAACCTCCGTCGGGTCGTTTTTAGGTTTTTTTTCTGCTCCAGAAGAACAAAGTGGAGCTAAAAGCTAAAAGCTAAAAGCTAAAAGCTAAAAGCGGACCTTCTGGGTGCTGCTCCTGTAACGGAACATTTAGAAGTTATTATAAGAAGAGAATCAGTTTAATTCACTGGAACAAAAAAAAGACTCGTATTTGTTCAAACAGCAAAATGTTCAGATTTAATTCATCTGAGCAGCAGCTTCTTGGTGGTTCTTTATGAAGTCCTGCAGCTCCGTGGACTTCTTCTGTTTATCTCCTCTCTGTCTGCAGGTCGACCTGAACTCTTCCTCATGTGTCTGCTGGTCACAGATCAGTCGGTCGCGGCTTCACGGCTTTTTGGTTTTTATAGAATCTGGTTCAAGAAAACAGTTTTTGGTAAATTTTTAAATGAAACGCAATTTTAAGGTCAGATTTGGTGAAACACAGAAGTTCAAGGAGCGTCAGAAAGTAAAAATAAATGAATAAATGGTGTCATTTGTCTGGTTTTTTTTTTTTTGTTCATTTTTAAATGAAATGTAGAATAAAGTTTTAAAGTTTACAGTAATTTTAATGTCAGATTTGGCTTCAGAGGACTTTTGTTCTTCCCCCATCTGGTGCAAAAACGTGAGAAAAAGTCTAATTTTGCTGTTACACATAATAATAATAATAATAATAATAATAATAATAATAATAATAACAATAATAATAGTTTGGACCCGACTTTATTGAACTAAGTCTGAACTAACTTTATTCTTCTACCAGCAGCGATTCACACGTTCACGTCCAACATCAGCCAAAGTTCGTTGTTCAGAGTAATTAAAGCTGAACTCTAACGAGTCGAGGAGCTCAGCGCTGATGTTCGTCGCGGCTTTAATTAGCGTTTCCATGACGCTGCTCGTTTCTCACCTGTCGTCTCGTCAACCCGCCGACGTTCCGACTCGATCCTGGAGTTTGTTCCTGACGGCTCGTCGTCCGTCATGCGTCCTCTGGTGTCGTCTGCTTTTAATTGGCGGAGTCCTGACGACAACGAGTCCAATTAACCGAAGCGCAGCTCGTTAAGGAGCGGCGCTGGCTTCCTCGCTTCCTGACCTTCGTCCCGGAGCCTCGAACCGTCGCTCAGTCAAACATCTGAACAGACGATTGATCCTTTTGCTCTTGTTTCTTTAAAAACTTCTGAAGATCGACTCAAAACAAACTTAGTCTGAAGCTCTGACACCGTCCAGTGTTCATGGCTGATTAGCTGCTGTCTGGACACGTTGAGCCTTTTTTACTACATTCTGTAATTAATTCTTGCTTTCATGCAGGTTTTCAGTGTTTGAGCTCCTGTTTGGTCCAGGATTAAGCCTTGGTTTGGTCCAGAATTCAGTTTTATTCTCCTCCTGGTTTGGCATCAAGAGACTGTTTCCTGATCCAATGTTCTGTCATGGTGTCGCCCTGGTTCGGTCCAAAACTCAGTTTTATTTCAGCTTTGGTTTGGTCCAACGTCTGTTCTGTTTAATTCAAGCTTTGGTTTGTATATTTGTTATTATTTTAGTCTCAGTTTGTTCAACAGTTCAGTTTTGTTTAAGCTTTGGTTTGGTCCAACGTCTGGTTTATTTTAGTCCTGGTTTGGTCCAGAGTTCAGTTTTAGTTTATCCCCAGTTTTTGACCAGAATTCAGTTTGACTGTAGTCTCGGTTTTAGTTCGTCATTCAGTGTTTCAGCTCAAGTTAAGTCCAGGATTATGTTCTATTGTAGCCCTGATTTGGTCCCAGATTCTGTTTATCAGACCCGGTTTGGTTCGACATCATTTTAGATGTTATGTTTGGTTTTGGTCCAAAATTCAGTTTTAGCACAGCTTTGGTTTGATTTGAAGTTCTGCTTTATTTTAGGTTTGATTTAGTCCAGATTTGCTTTGGTTTGGTCAAAATTTCTGGTTTATTTTATTCCTGATTTGTCCGAAATGCTATTTAATAATAATCCTGAAATTCAGTTTCATCACATTCTTGATTTCTTTGTTGTTTTTAGCAGAATTTAATCACGTGTCAGGTGGTATTCTGTAAAGATTAATCCTGGTTTATCTCTTTATTCTGTGGCTTTTTAATCTTAATTTCACTGAATATTTTATAGGGTTTTAATCCTGGTTTATCTGCATGTTTTATGGTGTTTAATCCTGTTTTACCTGAGTATTTTGTAATAATTCAGTCCTGGTTTATCTCCTTGTTCTGTTGTGTTTTAATCCTTTGGTTCTTCCTGAGCGTTCTGGACTTCCCTTCAGCTCCTCCTTCCTCCATCATCTTCCTCCGTTGCAGCTGCTGAATGCTTTTTCCAGAAATGGTTTTATTGCCCAGATGCGTTCTTACATTTGCATGATTTCTCTTTTACGGCCTCCCGGTTGCTCCGTGTCGTGTCCTTGAGCTTCGCTGCTCCGTCCATAAACCGGCGCCGACCTCGTCTTTGCTGCAGACATTAAACACGTTAGCACTCGCTTTCCACTCACTTCCTGTTTCTCGTCTTCGCCGCCGCGTTGCCTTTTAATCAGCTTTCATTGCGTTTCTTTGTGGTTTTATCGCCTCCTTGTTCCCGCCGGTGCATTTCAGCGTTAGCGTTACAGCTCTACGGCCGTAATGCACGAGCCGGCGGCGGCGGCGTGTTTTATTATTGGGTGTGAATCCAGCAGCAGTTTAACCTCAGACGAAGCAGGAATGAGGCTGAAGGAGTGTGTTTGACTTCTCTGTGCATTTTGTGTGTTTTTATTTGTTATTTAATCGACTGCGAGACACAAGCTGGACATAAAACCTGAACGGAGCCACTTTGACTCATCAGCTGAAGCCCTCAGCCCTGAATCACGCTCGCTTTGTCGCAGGTTTTCCTCTAAACTGGATCATTATTTACTAAATCAACACCGTGATGTCTTAAAGGAGGCTTGAAGCTCCAGATGGAGACCATGAACTTAGTAATAAAGTGTTTCCTGATGCAGTAAATCAAGTGAGAAGTTTCTCATTTTACTTTCCTTTTTGCAGCCTCAGCAGTCGCCCCCTGCTGGCTGCTGGAAGAAATACAGTCCTAAAGCTTCATTACGTCCAGAGATGTACGTTTTGTAAAATCAAACCAGCAAAAAGTAAACAGATATGGACTTCTTCATGACTACAAAAGAAGAATCTGACTTTTCTTAAACCCTCTGAGCTCCATGTAGGTTCTCAGCATTTTTGGCTTCTGTCTCATTTTTCTCATTTTGTCTCATTTTCCTCATTTTCTGAGTAATTTTCACTATTTTGTGTCTCATTTTTCCAGTTTTATGTCTTTTCTACTTGGTTTCGTGTCTTGATTTTCTCATTTTGTGTCTCGTTTTCCAAATTTTCTCGAATTTTTCTTATTTTTTGTCTCATTTCCTGCATAGTTTTCATAACTTTGTGTCCCATTTTTCTCATTTCATGTCTTTTTTCCTTATTTCCTGTATAATTTTCACTGTTTTGCTGCTCGTGTTCCTGGTTTTGCGTCTCATTTTTCTCATTTTGTCTCATTTCCTGCATAGTTTTCATAATTTTGTGTCCCATTTCTCTCATTTTGTGTCTCTTTCCTTATTTCTGTGTAATTTTCATTGTTTTGCTGCTCGTGTTCCTGGTTTTGCATCTCATTTTTGTCATTTCGTCTCATTTCCTGTATAATTTCCATAATTTTGTGTCTCATCTTTCTCGTTTTGCGTCTCATTTTCTTGGTTCTGGTTCCCATTTTTCATGTTGTGTCTTGTTTTCCTCATTTTACGTCTCGATTTTTTTTCATTTTGTGTTTTCTTTCCCTCAGATTCTGCTCACACAGCGGTTAGGTTTCCTAAAGAATCTGTTTGTTTTTGGTGAATTTTAAACTGAACCCTGCAGATTGAAGTGATTTTAGGACAGTATCACAGTTTTAGATCAGACTTTGGTTCAACCTGACGACTCTCTCCAGCTTCCAGACAGCAGCAGGCGTCTCCAGCACCGGACAGAACATCTACCGGCTTTAGATTCAAATATTTACATTTATTTACATTTTTACGTTTATTTATTAACTGCTGCTCTTTGACTCAAACTACCAAACCAGAGGCAGCTTTAGGACCCATTTGTTTAGCTTCCGTCTGGTTCTTCCTTAAAGCTCGGCCCGAACCACGCGGTCCACCAGGACGTGATATTTAGCAGCAGCGTCATTAAGGTTCTGGTCCGATCCGGGCGGCCCGCGGAGGCCTCGGAGAGCCCGTCCTCGGCTCTTTGCTCGACTTTAACCCTTGGTTTGCGGCCGTCCGGGGCTCGGCGGCGTCTCTGCAGCGTTTGAAGCTCGGCTCTCATCAATAAAACATGGAGAGCTGCTCCCTCGCCTCCTCACGCTCGTATCGCTGCTCCTCCTTTCAAAGAGCGACGGTCCACACGGAGCAGCGCCTCCACGCCTCCTCCAGATCACTCCTTCGCTCCTCCTCCGTCCTCGTCTCCACCTTCATCCTCTCCTCGTTATCTCGTCTCCTCCCTCATCTTCCTCGTCTTCCTCGTCTTCGTCTTGTTCTCTTATTTGTTTTTCTGACTCTGTTGTATTTCAAAAAATAAACTAAAATAAAATATCGTTCAACTGTAAAAACAACCATAAATATCTGTTAAATAACGTTTACAGCTGATTTAAATGCAGGTTTTCTGCCAAACATTGTAAAGAACAAATGAGGATTCTTCTTCATCCGTCATGTTTTTCTGTCAAATGCCTGCAAACGTCTGTAAATTTATGTCAATCCAATAATCAGAAACACGTTATTGATCCCTGACGGGGGATGTGCTGGTGTCTAGTAGCTCACATTCAAAGAAACATAAACTGTAAAAAAATAAATAAATTCAGATAAACACGAGTAGAAAACAGTAGAAACAGACTGAGCCCATTGTACGACGTGTTTCTCCCCCAAAAACAAGCAAAACAAATAAATTAATCAATTAATGAAGCAGTGACTTTATAGTCAAATGTAGAATAATTAATTATTATGTAAAAAATTATTAATTAAAAAAAACAAAACAGATTTTTGGATTTGATTTTCAAAGTACAAAATATTTTGTAAAAATAATTTTAATGTCACGATCTTTAATTTAACAAAACAATTAAAATCTTGAAGACAACAGTCTAAAAAAACATTTTAGTTTTCTGCCCTTAATATATAATTTTTCTTTCAAATTGCAAATATCTATAAATTTATGATTTATTTTGCTGATTTAAATCCAATAAAGTCGTGATTTTATTTAATTTTAAGGTCAAATGTAAAAGAATGAAGTATTATGTAAAAAAAAATAAAAATTAAATGTACAGATTTTTGGATTTGATTTTAATTCAACCTACAAATTATTTTAAAAAAAACAAAACATTTGTATAGTTTCAATCCTTATATAATTTTTTCTTTTAAATAAAGAATAAATATGTGTTTTTGCAGATTTAAATAGAGTCAAATAAATCGTTTAATTTCATGGAAACAATGAAAATACAGAATTTAACGTTGGTGTTATTTAGCTTTTTTCTTCTTCATGTAGTCGAGTCAGATTTTATCTGTAAAGTAATAAAACTGGTAAAAATATGTGAAATTAAAGCAAACAAATCATTTAGTTTTGTTTCCAGTCTTGGATTTATCTCCTCCTCTCCTCTCCTATCACCTCCTCTCCTAACTCCTCCTCTATTCTAATTTTAATTTTATTTTTTTTATCCTCTCATCTGTACCTCCTCCTTTTTTATTTATTTTTATCTCCTTCTCTCCTTTTATATTTTCCTCCTACCTCCTCCTCTCTTATCTCCTCCTCTTTTATTTTTCCTCCTCTCGTCTCCTCCTCTCTCCTATCTCCTCTCCTCTCTCTGTCTCCTCTCTCCTCTCCTCTCCTATCTCCTCCTCTCTTATCACCTCCTCTCCTCTCTCCTCTCCTCTCTGTGTCTCCTCCTCTCTTTGTCTCCTCCTCTCCTCTCTGTGTCTCCTCTCCTCTCCTATCTCCTCCTCTCTCTCTATCTCCTCTCCTCTCTCTATCTCTCTCCTCTCTCTATCTCCTCCTCTCTATCACCTCCTCTCCTCTCTCCTCTCCTCTCTTTGTCTCCTCCTCTCCTGTCTCCTCCTCTGTTGTTCTCCTCCTCTCCTCTCTGTATCTCCTCTCTTCTCCTATCTCCTCCTCTCTGTATCTCCTCCTCTCCTCTCTCCTCTCCTCTCCTATCTCCTCCTCTCTCTACCTCCTCCTCTCCTCTCCTATCTCCTCCTCTCTTATCTCCTCCTCTCTGTATCTCCTCTCCTCTCCTATCTCCTCCTCTCTCTACCTCCTCCTCTCCTCTC
>NW_007579317.1:162548-170399 GCF_000690725.1 Stegastes partitus | reverse complement strand
CCTATCTCCTCCTCTCTTATCTCCTCCTCTCTCTATCTCCTCTCTTATCTCCTCCTCTCCTCTCCTATCTCCTCCTCTCTTATCTCCTCCTCTCTGTATCTCCTCTCCTCTCCTGTCTCCTCCTCTGTTATTCTCCTCCTCTCGTCTCTATCTGTTCTCCGTCATGGTGGTCGGGTGGCAGCTCTCGGGTCTCCTCGGTCCCCCGGCGCTGCTCTGTTTCTGGGATGAGGCGTCGACCTCTGACCCGCTCTGACGGCTGACAGGAACCGGCGGGTCCGGATCCTCCCTCGGGGGCGGAGCAGGTTCTGGAGGCAGCCGGGCTTCGTGTCGCTGTCGTGTCGTCCCGGTTATCTGATGGACGTCAGTTAAAGGGAACGAACCAGAACCAGTAAAAGAATATTTATGGACTGTTGTCGTGGAGACTTTCCCTGTTTCGTTAAATTACAGATAATAAATCATGAATCTAAATACGACCCGCCTGGGTTGTAAACAAACAGTTTTATCGTATTTAAATCATCAGTAAACGTCTTTAAATCACAGATTGTAAAAAAACAAAGCTGCAGATGAGCAGTTCAGGGACCGTCGGACAGTTTAAAACCACCTGATTCTCTGTTTTTACCGTTCCTGGCTGGTAAATGGTGTCGTTTTGGTGTTTGTTTAAAGAAAACCTGCCTCCTAAAACCACTGGTGGGTTTTTCTGCTCGTCTTCAGCTCCTGAAATGTTAAAAATCCAACAAACTTTTTTCTGTTTTTCCAGAGAAACGGTGTCATTTTAGAGATTTCCGCTGAACCGAGTCGTCTTTTTAAAACCACTGGTGGGTTTTTCTGCTCGTCTTCAGCTCATCGACTGTCAAAACTCCAAGAATTCTTTCTGTTTTTGTGGTTTTTGGCTGATAAACGGTGTCGTTTTAGTGATTTTGTAAAAGAAAACAAGGCTTTCCGAGCCTGCCGATGTGTTTCGAGGGTTCAGAAGGTTCATCTAAACTCATCTTTAATTCATCGTCTGTCAAAACTCCAACAACTCGCTCTGGTTTTACACTTTCTGGCTGCTAAACGGCGTCACTCTGGCGACCTTTTAAACTAAAACATGCCTCCTGAACCGGTTCTGAGTCTCACTTTTTCACTTTTCTTCTAAAGTTTGCCTCGAATTTGCTCGACGGCTGAACACAAACTGTGAAATTTTAGGGTTTTTATTGAACTGAGTTGCCTTTTTCTGCTCCTCTTTAGCTCATGAAATGTTGAAAATCCAACGATTCTTGTTGTTTTTGCGGGTTTGGGCTGAGAATCGGTGCCATTTTGCTGATTATTTAAAGAAAACGAGCCTTTCTGAGCCTACCGATGGGTTTGAAGGTTCATTCTAGTTTTTTATGCTCATCTTCAGCTCATCGCGTCGCTTTGGAGCCTTTTTAAACTAAAACGTGCCTCCTGAAGCTCACGTTTTCACTTTTCTCACAAACTTTCTAAAGTTTGTTTCAGATTTGCTCGACGCTTGGACAGAAACTCGACTCCGGAGGACCAGAAGCCGCCGTCTCGAGTCTCGCGGCGACTCCGAACGCCGCTCGTTATCGCGCTGAACCATCTTTTCCATCACGCCCTGAGCCGCTGAGCCTTTGATTGGAGCTTTAAACCGAGCGGCTTACCCTCCGATAACCTTCAGCGCATGCTCTCCGGAGCCCCATAATTGCTCCTCGCCACAAATCAAACACGGCGGCGGTGGCGGCACCTCCGGATTCTGTTTGGTTTCGAGGGTTCAAGTGAGCCGGACGCCGGTGGAGAGGCGGCTGTTTGTTGGCAGATGGCATCCGAGAGCGCCGGCCAAACAAACAGCCGCCATTATTTCATCCCTCCACGTGGACGCGAGTGACGAGCCGCCGGGTGTCTGCAAAGTCCTTAAATTGTTCTGTTTGAGGAACGTTGTCCCGGTTTGAAGCCTTTTCAAGTGTTTGGATTCAACTAAACTCCACACTTGGTGCTTCTTCTGGTGGATTTCAGACGTTCTGAGCACGAAAGGTTCAGAATCTGTCGTCTGAACGAGACATCGAAGCAGAAATGAGTCCTGAATCTACGACTTTAATCTGTCGTTTTTTCTCTTCCCGTAAGAGTCCAGATGGAAAAATACGATTGAATTAGTAAAATATCACAATTTTAAGCTTCGATTTGTTTTTTTCTTTCAATAGAGCTGCACGTGATTAGTTCAGGGACTCTCAGAAAGTTGGAAATATGAATTTCTGGCTGATAAATGGTCATTTTGGTGATTTTTAAGGAAGAAAACACGATTTTTTAAAACCAAGTGGTGTGTTTTGGGGTTCAGAAGTTTAGAATATGTTGTTTCTCTCATTTTTTTTGTCTTTTCTTTCCTCTTTTCTGTTCTCATAAGAGTCTACATAGAAATATACGACTGAATTACTAAAATATCCCAATTTTAAGCTCAGATTTGATCGTTTTTTTTTATCAAGAGGATGAGTTCAAAAACCACTAAAACGTTACACATGTCCCAGTTCTGTCTGTTTGTACAGTTTCTGGGCGATAAATGACTAAACTTGGTGGTTTTGTTTCAAAGAAAACATGATTTTTTAAAACCAACTGGTGTGTTTTGGGTTCAGAGGTTTAATTTCTGTTGTTTCTCTTCATTTTTTTTTGGTCTTTTCTTTCTTCTTTCTTCTCTGACAAGAGTCCAGATGGAAATTTGTGACCAAATTATTGAGTAAATCTAAAAATATCACAACTTTAAGCTTCGATTTGGTGATTTTCTCCGACAGAGCGACACGCGATGAGTTCAAGGGCTGTTGGAAATGTCCTCGTTCTTTCCATTTTTTAGCGTTTCTCGCTGATAAATTGTGTTATTTGGTGATTTCACAAACCCACCAGCAGGTTCAGTCGCTTGATTTTTCTTTTCTACATTTTTCCAACATGTCTGTGGTGTAGATTTAAATTTTCTGAACACAAACTGGAGTCTTGTGGCGACTTCCTCCAGCAGCTACAACAGTTTGTCTAGAAACTCCTTCCTGCCTCCGAGTGCGCCGTGATCTTCTAAATTATATAAAACGCTCAATAATTGACCGCCAGATCTTTCCAGGTTCTTCGCCGACAACCTCGGAGCCTCTGATTTATGTATACGAGCGACGAAGCAGCCGGCTGCTGTTAATTAAAGGAACCCTGCGGGATTCGGGGAACTTTATTGCCGCCGTTTCCCGCTGCGTGGATCCTCGAGGCTGAACAAACATGTTTTCCTGCTCGTAAAACCTCACGATTTGTGGTGTTTTTTTTTTTAATTCCTGAAACTTGCAGTTGGGTTTTGTTGACTTTCTGGTGTCGCCGCCACCAAAGCGGCGTATGATGCAGAACACAGGCCCGGTACCGGCTCACTGGACGGAATAGTCTTTTTAAAACGTCCCAGATGGTGTTTCGTATGTTTTCTAAAACTGAGGCCTTTTAAAAATGAATAAATGTGAATTTTCTGAGTTGCTACTTAGACGCTGAAGGTTGCTAAAAGCTCAAACTTCCAGGTGAACCAATTAGAATGAGCCGCCCGGTTTGTTTACCTCCTACAGCTGCTTCTGCTAAAAGTCTCTAAAAACTCACCAGAAGAGTGAACGCCAGAGTCTTCCTCAGCGTTAGCGTGTTGTGCAGCTAACGTGGCTAACGTTAGCGTTGATGGTCAGCGCTCTGTGGAAACTTTAATTTAAACTGACGAACCGGGACTGGGAGGGTCACTGTGTCTTCATGTTCAACCTAGACTCAGCTGCTGTTAGCATCTGTTAGTTTCTGTGAGCATCCACTAGCATCTGTTAGCTTCCATTAGCGTCTCCGTGCTCACATGAAGTGCATTTTAATACCAGCTGAACTCACTTTCAGGCCGTTCTCGTGTACGGATGTTTCTGCAGAACGAGGACGGAGCAGCGACTGAAACTCATTCGGACGACGCGCTAACCAGCTTCGTTTGGAATAACGACTTTTTTCCGACAAACTCCCCGAACGTGAGAGTTAAAAATCCGAGCTGAGAATTCACCCAGATTTCAGGTAAAATGTTCCTTTAGAGAGAAGGTCCGAAGATAGAACGTCCTGCTCTGACTCACTCACTGTTAATCTTCTTCCTGAAGGGGGCGGGGCTAGACACAGGGGGCGTGGTCAGACACAGGGGGCGTGGCCAGCAGCTGCATTGACAATCCTACGACTTCGCTTTTAAAGCTACAGACACTGAAAAAAAGTCAACTGAGAACAGAAGTAAAACCAGAACTAAACAGTCATGAAGGACCCGACCGTCTTTGAGATGTTCTGAGCAGAAAAACGTGAGATTTTTTTTAATACTCTGGAAAATTAGCACAAGACGGGAGCTAAAGCTAAAAGCTACACCCTGACGAAATGTGAAATAGGTCTGTTGCTCGTGTAAGCTCGAGCAAACACACTCAGGGAAAGTAAATAATGAGGATATTCGTCCTCCACATCCACCCGTCCATCCATCCTGGTGGTTCTGATCTGACTGGGTCACCAGATCCGTCGGCCTCCAGGTGTGTTTTCTGTCCGAGTCGCGTTAGCGCTGACTGATGGCTTCGTCTCTCAGCTGTCTGTCTGTGATGAACGACGCCGGCTAACCGTCCTCTTCCCCCTAATGCACCGTCATCATCATCATCATCATCATCATCATCATCATCTTCGTCTCACACATCTGCACAATCAAATCTCCGGCGTTAACGTGGCGCCTAAATGCCCCTTTAACTGTCAGGTAATATCCCGCGATTAAATTCCTCTTTAGTGGTTTTAATGCCTTCATCCTCGGGTTTCCTGGAGTCCCTGAACGCAGCGTGGCAGCTCCTCCATCACGCCGGTTTGAGTCCAGCTGCCATAAGTCAGCGGCAGACAGATGTGCCGTCGGAGTCCCGCCCCCCTCGCCGTCAGGTGTCACACCTGTCAGTCATCTTAACGAGCGGCCGTCACTCAGACCGGCTGGACTCGATGCTCTGACATTTATTTTAATCTGTCGACTCTTTAATCATCGCAGGAAAACGTCACCGCGATAAAGCTGCAGAAACTCGACCGTTTCGCCGCCAGCCGTCCGACTCGCCGTCTCCTGGGAGCTCAGCGGGAACCTTATCGCGCGTTCTGATCAGTAATAAACAGGAAATAACCTCGATAGCGTCAGAAGCTCTGGCTGCCGTGAATGAATGCATCTGTGGTGGATGTCTCACCCAGAATCACGCTAAACGTCGTCAACGCATTTTAACCAGGAATGACCTTTTAATTCTTTATTTTGATTTAATTTAGCCAGAAAAACGAGTACTTTATATCATTTTGTCACGTTTTAATATCCAATACATTAAAATGCCAAACTAACTCCTCTCATGTTTGAAACGTGCTCCATCGATGACGGGGATTTAACCTAAATCTAGAATATTAATACGTGCCTCAATGTTTTCATTTATTAAAGAGCGATGATGTTATTTCTATAATGAGTATGTAAATGTATAACATTTCCTAAATATTTGCACCATCTCTTCCCGCTGTGGGATCAATAGAGGATCATCTTATCTCCATTTAATTCAATAAAGTAGCTTCAGTGCCCGAATTTA
This sequence comes from Stegastes partitus, assembly GCF_000690725.1. Taxonomy (NCBI): domain Eukaryota; kingdom Metazoa; phylum Chordata; class Actinopteri; family Pomacentridae; genus Stegastes; species Stegastes partitus. The sequence goes on along the minus strand of NW_007579317.1, from coordinate 164,832 downwards.
ATTAAAGTGGATTTCAAGTCTGAATGTAATCGAGCGGTTTTGGCGTCTAAACTTCCGAATGTGAACGAGACGAGACTTGAGTCAAATAATAAAACTATAATAAAGATCTGAACTCAGACGTCCTGCTGAGAATCGGTCCACGCTCTCGCTGTAGCTGCTGTTTAATGAAGCTAATTCGACTGATTTTACGGCAGCAATGCACGACGAGATGCTCCGGTGCTGCTGAGGAAATGCATTCTCAAGTTGATGTATGTTCAAAGTAGTTGTTTTTTTTCCGTGGACACAAGCATTTGATGCATCTACAGAGAAATTAAACTGAGAAAAGAGACTCAAGCAGCATCTTTAAAATAATAACTTTTAATTAAAGCCGCAAACAGCATTGGACGGGTCCTCGCCGTACGATTGTCGGCCTTCGTGCACATCAGGTTGTGGCGCTAACGTTCTCCTGGTGGGACTGTGATCCGTCGTGTCGAGTTTGGGGCAGATCGGAGCAAGTGCAGCCTAGTTACGAGCCACTTCCTGTTTAGTGGCGAGCCGCGGCGGCGTGCGTGGCGTGACGTGGTGTCCTGGTAACACGCTCTGGCTGACTCAGAGCACGCGTGTAAAGTTTCAGGCAGATTGGACCAGACACAGGCCGGTTACACAGCACGTCCCATTTAATGGTGTTTTATGGCGTTTTGACAAACTTCTACAGGCCGCCATTTTGACGCCGTCAGACTTTTGTGGAGCGTTTTAATAACGTTTAATCACAACGTCCTGTAGTTTGTGCTGGCCACATTTCAGGTGTGTACGACCTTCCCTGTAGGAGGAGATAGATTTTGAAAATGGCCAAAAAGGAGCGAAAATTGCAAAATTCTGACCGTGTTTTTTTCAAAATGGCCGACTTCCTGTTGGGTTTAGGGCTTGACGCTGATTGACTTTTTTGTGCGTCCTGACCTGCTACACATGGGCACTGAATCTTGTAGCTGTAGGTGAAACGGCCTTCTGACAGGACTCCGCTGAATGCCAGAAACACAGCAAAAGTGGGCAAAATGGCCATTGATGGAAATTGCTCAGGCCGCCATTTCCAAACCGTCAGACTTTTACAGAGCATTTTGGTAGCTTTTAATCACCACGTCCTGTGGTTTGTGCTGGCCAAATTTGAAATGTGTACGACTTACCTCCTAGAAGGAGATAGATTTTGAAAATGGCCAAAAATGGGCGATTTTTGGCCAAAAGCCACCATTTTTTTCAAAATGGCCGACTTCCTGTTGAGTTTTGGGTATGTGTTCTTGAGGCTTTTATGTGCGTCACGGGTTGTTACATGTATGTGTCGAATTTTGTGGCTGTACGTGAAAGTGTGTTCGGGGGCCCATTTTTTGTAATTTCGTAGGGGGCGCTGTTGAGCCATTTTTCTATTGAGGTGTGTATTTCCCCCTAAGTATAAAATTTTTCACCAGGTCTGATGTATGTGGCGAGTTTTGTGTGTGTACGTTTAGGACCATAACAATAACACAAACCCGAGCAGTTCCAGTCGGGTCTTTGAACCCTTTGGGGGCTCAGACCCTCATAATGAACACATGTCGGGTTGCAGACCTCCGTCACCAGACTGTACCGCGTACTGAGGCCCTACGGTGGGATTAATCTGGAGAAGAACCATCTAGAGCTGATGCTTAGAGACGCTGATCCCATCAACACACCAACATGCATAGTGTGCTGATGACCTCTGAGTGGAGAACCTTCCCCGGGGAGCCTCCGTCTGCGGCCATCAGCGGTTCCGCCACAAGTCCTTCACCCAGAACACTGCAGTCCACCAACCAGAGAGCCGGCTCTGCTCCCAGAACGCTGTCTGAAACACGAGCCGCGATGGGTCTTCGATACGCCTGATGGTGTTGTTGTGTCCGGGCCTGGAACTCATTACCGGATTCACCGGCTGATAGGCATCAGCTGGAGGAGCCGCTGCTTCAAACGAATGATTTCATTAAAACGATGCAGCTCTGCGCTGAGCATCGACACGACTCGGTCTGTCGGGCAGCAGGTACGAATCAACTTTTAAAAAAATCCGTTAAGAGCAGCTAAATAAACATCGGAGGCTCCGACGGAAGATGGATCGTCGGCTTCTGCCGCCGTCTTTATGCAGCCGACCGACGTCAGGAAATAAAAAGTCAAAGGAAACGAAGATAAATAGTTTCCTCCAGTAACCAGAAGAGTCATGATTGTTTTCAGGGTTCAGGCTCAAACAGGTTGCTTCACTTCTAACTGACCGAGGACTCCAGATTTACATGGTTGGTTACCTGCCAGGTGA
>NW_007579317.1:151360-152355 GCF_000690725.1 Stegastes partitus | reverse complement strand
GGCCCAGAATCAGGAGAATGATGAAGCTGTAATCTTTCCTTCTCATCGATCTCATCTGACTGATAATCTAATTATCGGAGACCTCTGATATTTAAACTCCTCTCGTGGGATTATCGGCTCCTCCAGGCCTCGAAGGAAAACCCACATCCTGACCTCAATTTTGTGGGATCGGCGGAGTCACACCGATTTATTCTTTATTAAACCGACCCGACGATTCCCATCTTATCTGCTCGGCTGTTGGCGACATGAAAACACATTTGCTAATCTAATGTGAGATTACGCTCTGAGCTTCATTAGCGGCGCTCGCACGTTGGCCTCATTATCTGGGAGACGGTCTAAACTCAGGATTTATCGGCCCGCCGATGACGAAGCAGAACCGCTCCCCGATCGGAGACGATCCCGGAAACCAGGCCGAGCGGCGGCGTCCTCGGCTCGGAGACGCTCAGCGCGAGTTCAGCCAAGTTTGACTCATCAAACATTCAGCGAGCGGCCAGATGTTTTCCACCGGCTTCCCCCTGCTCTCTGCACGGCTGTGTTGTGGTTTGGGTTTTTGTCTTCCTTCTCACCCCGATGAGACTCTTGACCTTTTCCGTCCGGACGGATCTGCTGCTGCCGAGGCTCTGAGCGGAGATGAAAGGCTTGTGGGAGGTTTAAGGCGGCCGTCGGGGGAGAACAGGAAGGAAAACCTCACCTGAAGGGAGACATGCAGCCTTTCCTCGTCCCGCTCTGCCTCGCTTCCAGCAAGAGAACACCTTAAACTCCACTGTGACGGAGCCAGAACCGACACCGGCCGACCACCCCGACCACCCCACCACTCTGATACCCCAGACCACCTGATCCGCCTCCTAAAGACACCCCAGACCACCTGATCCGCCTCCTAAAGACACCCCAGACCACCTGATCCGCCCCCTAAAGACACCCAGACCACCTGGTCCGCCTCCTAAAGACACCCCGTCCACCTGATCCGCCCCCTAAAGACACCCCAGACCACCTGA
>NW_007579317.1:144899-149852 GCF_000690725.1 Stegastes partitus | reverse complement strand
GGGACACGAAGACGTCACTTATCAGTTATTCATAAATGCAGCCTCACAGTAGAAGCTGTGTTGGTCCACAGTGAATAAAAACAACACAAATAAAAATGTGTCCTGCTGCAGCATTCGAGCATCACTCAGTGAGTGTAAAGAGGCTGCACAGCCGACAAACGTACCAGAGCCATATTAATGCACATACACGTCATTTTAAGACACATTTCTCAGGTGAAGGTGGTTTTACAGCCTTTTGAAAACAACTCCCAGAACAGCAAACTAGAAACTGTGTCGTCTGCACTTCTGGCCTCCAGCTGGGTTCAAAGAGAGAAACCCAGAGAGGACGGTTAGCTGTTAGCACGGCGCCAACTCAGCAGCGTTCACATAGAAAAGCTCCACGTCTGAGGAGTTCAGACGCTCAGAGGTGGAGGTTCTGAGGACTGGAGCGGCCTCGGCTTTGAGGTACCGCCGGGCCGCAGGCTGCAGGCTGAACAAGGCGTAGGTTTACAGATTTACATCCCCACAGGTTGTGTTCAGGTGAAACTCTCGTCTCAGAGTGGAGACGGAGAGGTTCACCACGGGGTTCTGTTCCTGAAGATCTCAGCAGGCGTTATGTGGGGCAGCTTCCAGCCGGGAGGAGGTGGATCTGGAGTCCCTCTGCAGGCAGCAGCCTTATTGGAGGCTCAGCGCTGCGTTCAGGAACGCTGGGTGTTTACGGGGGTTGGAGGAAGCATGGAGGGGAAGTTTAAGCAACGTGGCCGCACTGAAGCAGGACAAAGCTGGAGGTAGAGGTTTGGTTTGTGATGCTAGCTCATGCTAACGGCCTGATTGTTCTGAAGTCGTCCAACACGCTGTTAACCGTCGGCGCTGATCCGACTGCAGATGTGTGTGTGGGTCCTGGTTGTTCTTTGTTGGTGGTTTTGTGGTTTTACTGGATGCATTTCCACATATTTGTCACTTTTATCTGTTTTAAAGCCTCCTGCTGATGTTTTATTGGCCTCACATGAGGTCTTTGTGCTGTTGTGTTAACTTCTGCTGTGTGCGTCCATTCATCCAGGCGTGGACTTTGATATTTACGCTCTTTGGTTCCTAAAGTTTGTAGACAAGTTTCCAAGACAGAGATCAGGCCTGATTTGAGCCTAAAACGGCTCTGAAATGTTAATTCATGATGAGTTGTGAGTCATTTCTGGAACATTGTAAATCATGGAGGTGTTTTTGTGACATGTTGGACCAGTTTTAGGTCTTTATGGACCAGTTTTGTGTCATTTTGGGCAGTTTTTAGGACTTTTTGAGCAGTTTTCTGTCACTGTGGGCAGTTTTGTGTCCGTTTTGATCACATTTTAAATCATTTTTGACCAGTTTTGAGTCATTTTGGCAAAAGTGAGTCATGCTGAAAACGTTTANGGGTCAGGGTTGACTCGAGGTGTTGAACCGCCTGGTGAGGGATCTGTGCATCAGATGATATGAAGACATCACAGTTTATCATCATTCACGTGACTGCTCTCAGATCTACAGTTTGCTTTAACTTAACAAAAGTCAACCTGAAGTTTTCAGTTTGCCTGATTAACTTTTCATTTTTCTGCTTTGACTTGAGCCAGGAAGCAACACTAAAGGAGCCTAAACCTAACGTCCACACTTCCACGCTTACAGTGTTCAACATTCAGCTCAAAGACACTTCTTAGAACGTTAATGTGATGTTCTGTTTGACACGAGAACATCTGTTAAGTTCCACCTCGTGCACATGATGCAACACCATCCAAAGGTTCTTTACCACATGACCTTTCCTCTGGTGCCCCCGTCTGGTAGAAACACTCGAGAACAAACCAGCTTCCTCTGATTACGTTTGCAATAAGCACCAGAGCCTGACTGGCCTTGAGTCTCAGCGTTTCTGTCCCCATTAGACCAGATTCACACACTTGTGCATTCAGGCCGCTGCAGCGTCTGCAGGGCTTCGGCTGCTCCGGTCGGTTCGGTTGGTCGGAGGCTGAGGCCTGGGGATCGTCTGCCATAATAAAGTCAGGGTCTGCAGCCTTATTAGCTTCACAGGTCGTTCATTTCATCCCCTTATTAACACAGACGCCGTCTCGCTGCAGACGAACACCGAGGGCTGCTGTTGTGGCGGTGGAGCGGGGTGTTGTGGGTAATGGGGCTACAGATCCGCCGAGATAGATCGTTTAATTAAGCATGAGAGAAATTAAGACCCCATCGGCCCGAGGTTGAAAAATGAGCTGCGAGGGCGGCGGGAGGGATGGAGGTGATGAGGAGACAAGACGAACAATGCAGCGATACAATGGATGAGCTGAACATCGCTTTCTACGCCGGGGAGGGACGGACGCCTCAACGCCAACAGCATGTTGGCACAAGACGTATACGGAGAGGGCAGATGTGGGGGTAACTGAACAACACCAGGCCGTGGGTTTGTTGTTATAAAACTAAACCAGGAAACAAAACCCTCGGAGGTAATCTAACCTCAGGAGTCCCTTTAAATGTTACCTCTGCAAGTTTAACTACATTTTATAAAGGATTTATATGACTGAGTGGGCGCATAAAGCACGCACAAGAAACTATATTTAAATGTTGCTTTGACTGTCATGTTCGATAAAACAATGATTTATGATTGTTCCTTAATAATTTACAGTTGAGGGTTCCATGCAACAACAGTTCTAACTTTATTGTTGGCATTTGACTTTGTGACATAAAAATTGACTAAAATCAACTTGTTTAGTCGACAGTAGCGGTGAATTAGAGCTAACTAGCTAGTGCTACAGCAAGCTTAACTTAAAATCAGATAGTTTGTTAGCATGTGATACAGCAAACTAATATAGAATATTATTAGCCTAGCATAAAGTCTGCTAATATAGGATGACATGATTAGCTAAACATGAAGTCAGATGGCTAGCTTATGCTATGGCATGTTAATATAGTATAACATTATTGGCTTTACTTGAAGTCAGCTACTATATTAGCGAGTGCTACAGCGACCTAATATAGCATAACATGATTAGCCTAACATACAGTCACCTAGTTTGTTAGCAAGTGCTACAGCAAGCTAATGTAGCACAATATGATTAGCTTAACAGAAAGTCAGCTAGTTTGCTTCTACAACAGCAAGCTAATATAGTGTAACATTATTCTCTTTACGTAGAGTCAGTTAGTTTATTAGCTAGTGCTACAACAAGCTAGTATAGCACAGCATTATCAACGTAACCTAGAGTCAGCTAGTTTGTTGGCTACCGCTACAGCAACCTACTATAGCAGAACATTATTAGCTTAACATTAAGTCAGCTTGTTTGCTCATGTAACAGCATGCGAATCGAGAATAACATTACTAGCTTTAGGTAAAGGCACCTATTTTGTTAGCCAGTGCTACAACATGCTATTACAGGAGAGCATTTGAAGCCTTTGATAAAGTCAGCTAGCTTCTTAGCTAGTGTACAACAAGCTAATACAGTACAACATAATCAGCCTAACCTAAAGTCAGCTAATTTGCTAGCCAGTGCTACAGCAAGCTAATGTAGTGAAATGTTATTAGCTGTTTGTACAACAGAACATTGTTAGCTTAACATAAAGTCAGTCAGCTGGCTAGTATTTCAGCAAGCTAATTTAGCAAAACACTACTAGCTTAGCATAAAGGCAGCTAGTTAGCGAGTGCTACAGCAAGCTAAAATAGCACGACATTCTGTCAAAGAAAACAAAATCTGTATAAATTTAAATGTAATGTTTTTTCAGAGGTTCTAGATTGATGCAGATGTGAATGTACAGTTTGTTTTTATAACTTTATTAACGTCTTCCTGTATGAAATCCTGCACCTTTGAGAATCTACACGGGAAAAAGAAAAAGAGAAAATAATTACATTCACAAATCACAGTTAAAAACTCACAACGGATCAAAACCATGAACTTTCTGGTGACCCACAAACCAAATAATCGTTCAGAAGCAGCTCCATTATAAGAAAATACCCCAAACTAGGACCAAAAGCTTTCGACCGCTCTGAGTTCTGCTCCTCCACCTCCTCCACCTCCTCGTATCGCCGGCTCAGTCGGCCGCCAGAGCTGGAGGTTCAAATCCCACCGGGGCCGCCGAGTCTGAAAACTCCCCGAACTCACTTCTGACGAGCCTTTAAGCCCGAAGTGTGAGGATGAAACAGGCGCTAAGAGAGACATCGAGTTCAGAGGATTACCAGGAGGAGGGGAGGCTGATGGGAGATATGGAGCTCCGGGTGAGGAGGAGGAGGAGGAGGAGGAGGAAGGAAGGGAGGCGATGATGGACTTCAGAGGACGATTAAAAGCCGACGGATGAAAAGAAACAGGAGGAATCAAGGCGAGGAGGACGAGCAGAGCAGGAAACACAGGGAGGCGACCTTCAGCGCTCTGTTTCTACGTTACACAACTTGTCGGTGACGTTTCCTCGTCGTTGTTCTGCTCCGCGGTGACAAACTCCACGAGTTACCGAGCAACCAGGACGTCAGCGTCAGCAAAAAGTTTTTAATGGCAGTTTTTGGCTGATGAGCTTTTTAACGAACCCTGCCGACTGATAATCCTCGTTATGTGCTCACACTGGAGTCAGGGGCAGCCGCAAGTAACCACAAACATCCAGCAGAGCTCGTCCATCGTGCAGACGTCACATCCACGTCGGTCCTACACCTGGATTTCTTTAAGGATAAAAAGATTTTGAAAAAGGGATCAAAACTTGAGATCGGCAACAAGACGTAAAGCAGCAAAACGTGGTGAAAAGATAAACCTGGCGTGTTCAGCGCTGCTCTGCTCCCAGCGCTCCTGCATAACGCTTCCTGGAAGCCCAGTTGTGGAAACGTGCTTTAAAACAGCCACATTTCAACTTGAGTTTCATTTCAGGGAGGAGAAAGAAGTGGAGGCTAGTGAGCAGGGCAGGTGGAGAGCGATGATAGGAGAGCTTTGGTTGCTGCAGATGGACAGAAGATCTAAAGACCTGCAGTAGAAACCAGACGTTTAC
>NW_007579317.1:141081-142329 GCF_000690725.1 Stegastes partitus | reverse complement strand
ATTTTGGCAAAAGTGAGTCATGCTGAAAACGTTTAATGTAATTTTAGACGGATTTTGTGTCATGTTGGTCACATGTTAAGTCATTTTGGACAAAATCTGAGATAAATACTTATTAAAGGTTTTTGGCATGCAGAGGTTTTGTGTTGTTTTGGACCAGTTTTAGGTCTTTACGTTCATTTTTTCTGTCATTTGGGCAGTTTTGTCTTCTTTGATGAAATTCTAAGTCATTTTGGACCAGTTTTAGGTCTTTATGTTCATGCTTTGTGTAATTTTGTCTTTCAGTCTTTTTGAGCAGGTTTTATGTCACTGTGGGCAGTTTTGTGTCCATTTTGATCACATTTTGAGTCAATTTGGCAAAATTGAGTCACGCTGAACAAGTTTAACGTAATTTTAGACGGATTTTGTGTCATGTTGGTCATATTTTAAGTCATTTTGGACAAAACTAGAGTAATTTTTGGACAAACTCTTGCGATAAATACCTGTTTAAGGGTTTTTGGCACACTGTAAGTCATGTAGAGGTTTTGTGTTGTTTTGGACGAGTTTCATGTCTTTATATATAAGATTTGTGTCACTTACATCATATTTTAAGTCATTTTGGATCAGTTTTAATTCCTTATATGAAAGTTTTGTGTCATTATGGACAGTTGTGTTTAATTTTTTTCATATTTTATGTCATTTTGGACTACTTTTAGGTCTTTATGTGTAAGTTTTGTGTCACATTAGGTCATTTTGGATGAGTTTTAGGTCTTTGTGTCTTGGTTTTGTGTCATTAAGAACAGTTTTGCGTCATTTTAATCACATAGCATAAAGGTGTATCGTGTTTTAGTTCCATAAACATGACAAGCTAAAAGCTATTTAATAAAGACGTGGGTACGTTAGGTCTTTGTGTGTAAGTTTTGTGTCACTTTAGGTCATTTTGGACCAGTTTTAGGACTCTGTGTCTTAGTTTTGTGTCATTTTATTGACATTTTAAGTCATTTTGGACCAGTTTTAGGACTCTGTGTCTTAGTTTTGTGTCATTTTATTGACATTTTAAGTCATTTTGGACCAGTTTTAGGTCTTTACATGTAAGTTTTGTGTCATTTTAATCATCAGGATGTTTTTGTTCCCAAAACATGACAAGCTAAAGGCTATTTAATAAAGACGTGGTTAAGTTAGGTCTTTGTGTGTAAGTTTTGTGTCACTTACATCATATTTTAAGTCATTTTGGATCAGTTTTAATTCCTTATATGAAAGTTTTGTGTCATT
>NW_007579317.1:134962-141045 GCF_000690725.1 Stegastes partitus | reverse complement strand
ATTTTGGGCAATTTTGTCTTTGTTGATGAAGTTTTAAGTCACTGTGGATCAGTTTGAGTCATTCTGGCCAACTGAGTCACGCTGAACCAGTTTGAGTCATTCTGGATTGATTTTGTGCCACATTGACCACATTTAAGTCGTTTTACTAGAATAAACTAGAGTAACTGTGTGCGGAGCCTTTTCTGTACCGGTATCTGTCGCCACGTGAAAAACTCCTGGACTCATATCAGTTGTTATTAACTTTGGGGAAACAAACACCATTTTATTGCTTTTTTTAGGCCAGGACTTTATATTGCAGTGAAAAGTGAAACACGAGCATAAAAACGTCCAGAAGCTTTGCAGTCTGACAGTGTTTTCTAACCGGGAAGCGTTCTCATGCTTGGAAAGTGCTGCATGAATAAAATGATTCCTATTTGTGTGCACGGCGAGGAAGCGCTCAGTGGCAGTTAGCGGAGATTCAACACAAGCAGAGCTGATGTGTGGACAGCTGTGGCGTGAATGTGCCAGTCAAACCAGTGAGTTTTAACCTCTAACTGGGCTGCAGCCAGCAGAGCGGTGGCCTGATTAACCAAGCGAGGCGGCTCCCTCCAGGATGCAGAGACAAAGTGCAGGTTTAGGCGTCCATAAGTAGGTCAGGGCAGAGTAAACAGTGGTGTTAGCTGTCAGACGCTCCAGCAGATTTATGATGATGCCGCCTAACGCCCAGCAGCAGAGCAGCCAGAGGTCAAGACATCGTTTAGCTTCAGAGCGGCTCTGCAGTCCTTCGCTTCCTGTCTTTGTGTTCCATCTTATTAATTGTTTTCTATAAGCGTGAGTTAACCCCCTGTGTCCTCCTCCTGCAGCCTGCGAGCTGATGAACCAGGGCATCTTGGCGCTGGTCACCTCCACCGGCTGCGCCTCGGCCAGCGCCCTGCAGTCGCTGACGGACGCCATGCACATCCCTCACCTGTACATCCAGAGGAACAGCGAGGGCTCGCCCCGGACCGCCTGCCGCTTCAACCCCAGCCCCGGCGGGCAGCGCTACACGCTGGCCGCCCGGCCGCCCGTCCGCCTCAACGACGTGATGCTGACGCTGGTGGAGGAGCTGCGCTGGCAGAAGTTCATCGTGTTCTACGACATCGAGTACGGTGAGTCTACAGCCGCCGAGCTGGACGCTTCTACCTGTAGAGACGGAGGTGTTAGCGAGTTTTAGAAGAACTTTGCTGAAAGAAAGTCCTGGAAGTTTGTTTTATTTGTGGCTCCAGAACCTGGTTGTGCACTCTGGAACATCTGGATTCATGGAAGCTCTTTTTAAATGAATCTTCAGAAGGTCTGCAGCCGCCGAGCTGGTCGCTTCTGAGTTTGAAAAGTGAGATGTTTGCTGAAGGACAGTCCTGGAAGTTGGTTTTGTTTGGTGTTGTAGAACCTGGTTCTTCACTCTGGAACATCTGGATTCATGGAAGCTCTTCTAAATGAGGCTTTGGAGGGTCTGCAGCTGCCGAGCTGGACACTTCTGGCTTTGCAAAGGGAGATGTTTGTGGAACTTTGAGTGGTTTTAGAGGAATGTTGCTGAAGGAAAGGAAAGGAAGGAGGATTTAGTGGATAAACTTCCAGTAGAAGTTTGGTTTTGTTTGACGTTTGTGGCTCCAGAACCTGGTTCTTCACTCTGGAACATCTGGATTTGTGAAAACTCTCTTTAAAGAACCACTTCATCTGCAACATGTGGTGAATTTTAGTCTTGAGTTGGGATATTTATGTTGTGTTATCACCTGGCCTCACTGTGACACTGTTAATGAACATTAAACCGTCTTTAAATGCAGGACAGTAACACAAACGCTCCGCTTTTCTACAATCCATCAGTTGTCAACTATTCAACCAACCACCAACTATTTTGACGAGTATTTTTTTTTAGGAGAAAACAGTTGGTTTTAGTGGATGAACTTCCAGTAGAAGTTTGGTTTTGTTCGGTGTTTGTGGCTCTGGAATCTGGTTCTTCACTCCAGAACATCTGGATTCATGGAAGCTCTTTTAAATGAGTCTTCAGAAGGTCTGCAGCCACCGAGCTGGACACTTCTGGGTTCATAAAGTAAAATATTTAGGAGTTTTGAGGAGTTTTAGAGGAATGTTGCTGAATAAAAGTCCTGGAAGTTGGTTTGTTTGGTGTTTGTGTCTGTAGAACCTGGTTCTTCACTCTGGAACATCTGGATTTGTGCAAGCTCTCTTTAATGAACCACTTCACCTGCAACATGTGGTGAATTTTAGTCTTGATTTGGGACATTTATGTTGTTGTTTGGCCTCACTATGACACTGTTGATGATCCTTAAACCATCTTTAAATGCTGAGAAGAAACACAAACGCTCCACTTTTCAGCAGAGCTGCAACGATCAATCGATCAGTTGTCCAACATTAAAATATGAGCAGTAATTTCATAACAAAATAAAGTCGCTTTTGTTAAAAAAAAACCAAAAAAATCTACCTGTCTGCATTGTTTGGTTCTGAAACGTTTTCCTGGTTTCTCTCCTGCGTTTTGAGCCGTGACAAACCACCACCAACATTTTTCACCAAAGAACTAATCGATGAATTGAGAAAACAATCAGCAGCTGCAGCTCTGCTTGTCCGGAGGTGTTTTTATTGGATAGAAATCAATGCTGTTGTTGCTGCTAATGTTTGTAGCTACGACACCTGAGCGCCGTTTCCTCCTCGCTCAGCACATCGTTAAGGTTTGAAGGTTGTTTACTGAGCAGCTTCTTCGTTTGCAGATTCTAGATTCGAGTTCGACTGATTTGGGTTGTTGGGATTTAAATCACCTGTGATGAAGGTTTGTGCTTTTTAAACATTCATGCTTTGGAGTGTGGCCTTGAATCCTTTGGAAGTCCGTTTTCTTCTGGTTTCGATGTGCTTTGATGGAACCAACCCGGCTGTTCTGTTGTGTTTGAACTCATAATGATGCTGAACGCTCCAAACTGAATTACAGAACGTCTCTAAATGTGGTTTTGACTGAATGATGAAAACCGTGGCTGGTCGATTGGTCATTTCAGTTCCAGGTTGTCGAACTCAGCAATTAACTGCTCAAACTGTCTCAGATGTGTTCATTTATGTCTGTTTTTAATTGTGGGCAGTCAAACCAGACTACTGATAGTTAAAGCCGTCATGTTAGACTGTCTGAGGAGGGATGTCAGGACGGCATCGTAACCGTCTGATCAGCCTGGCAGCTCCAAAACTCAATCATCAGTAGCTGTTGTTTTTACTGGTCGGATTAACTGCAAGCTTTCATTTTTATCGTCAGACTCGACTAGTTGATCGTCAACCTCGAGCTAATTCAGTTAGCGTTTGTCCAGACTTGTAGAGAAAAAGTACAAAATGCAAAAATCTATGACCTGGACTGATGTTGACCTCTAAGGGAGGACATGAACCAGAAGCATGAATGAGTCTTGTTGGGGCGTAAAGTTTCTAATTTGATCTGTTTTTAAGGCGTTGTGGGGTTTTGCCACCTCTGGCCGTGGCGGCTGCTCTATATTTAACGTCTTCGCGGCGGCGGCGGCACCAGACTTCTGTCTTTACCATCACAGTCTCATCTGAAGGCGACATGTAGCCGCGCCGGTCTACACGAAGCCGGCTTCAGATCCGTTCTTTTACACCTTCCTCGTGTTGTGAACTCACACGGGACGCATGCGGACTAATAATTGAAAAAGCATTAGGAATAACTCCTGGCTGCCTCAACGATTTCCAGTGTTTTCTGGCCCAGAACGGCGTCCGATGCTGCAGCACAAAAAAACCTTCAGCGATCGACTCCTCCGCCCGCCGCGTTTGTTTGGAAACGGCTCACTTGGACTGTATCTTAATGAAATCACATTAGGCTCGATGGATTTTTGAGCGTAATCGATACAGGATGGTGGCAATTACAATATAAGGATATAGACAGATGCAGGCATTTAGCCGCTCAGATGCTCTTATCCGGAGTGATTTAGGGTAAGTGCATCCACAGCTGCAGGCCAGAATCCGAATCCTTTAATAACCCGCCGCAAACTCGGAGAACATTAAAGGACAAGACGAGAACTTTTCTTTTTAGCGGCACGTCAGCGGAGCGTGAAGCTTCCTTAAGTACCTGGTGGTGGATGTCTTTGTGCAGCTGACATGTTGAATTAGCTTCTCGCCTCCCGGATTGGGGATATCTGACTATTTCTTCTGTAGAACTGCTTTTATTGGGTCTCAGCAGCGCACAAGTTTGGTGTTTTTGTGACTTTGTGTTGTGGGACTGCCGGGAACCAAAGAAACTCTGAAATGATACCTACTTCTTAAGCAGTCTATTGATCGCAGGGTGAGAAAATCAGCATTTTAACTGTAGAGTGCACTGAGTTCAGTCCGCCTGCAGCCTTATTAGCCTAAATTAAATGTAAACCAACACGAGGAGAAGCGTTCACGGCTTCATGAATCACTGGAGCCTCCTCATTCATACTGTTCATATAGTTTTTGAAAATAAAACCATAGCAGCCATCAACAACTACTGAGGAATATGACACAGACATGGTTCTAGTAACGACTTCATGCTTTTTTTATTCTGGTGAATTTAGTCTTTTAAAGGCTAATTTTACCTTTTAATGTTTTTTTTTCTTCCATTTTTCTAGTTGATTGTAGCTGGTGAAAGAACGTTCTCCAACCGATATTCAGAAAACGTTTCAAGATGTTGTCGCCAACATGTTTTCTGCATCTAGAACCTTCTGGAAGGTTCCTGTCATCTGATGTATTAATGATGGAAGATTCTGCCGTTTCGTTGAGGGAACACATTTTAGAACGTTCTATGAAATATTCTCACAATGTTTAGCGATAGCAAAGAGATGAACGTTCTCGAACCACTGTTCTGACAATGTTCTCCAGATGTTATCCAGACCTCAGATGACAGCTCCTGGAATTGTTGTCTTGTCGAGGGAACGCTCTACGAAACGTTCAATAAAAGATATCGCACAAAGTTCTGTGATGACAGAGGAAGAACGTTCTCCAACCGACGTTAGGAAAACGTTTTCAAGATTCTGCCCAGACCTCAGATGATGGAACGTTTTCCAAATGTTGCATTGAGAACCATTTTTCATATTAGACCGTCCTATAATGTGTTCCGTCAGCAACATCCTCAGAACGTGACAGGCAGAACGTTCCACGTCCCATTTTATAGGAACGTTTTCTAAAAATCATCCGATGCCTCGACGACATCTGGAACGTTTTTTTGAATGTGCTTCGAGAACGTTTCTCCGCTGTTCAACATCATCAGTGTTCCTGACCGTGTCCTCTGAACGTTCAAACATCACTGGAAATAAAAATATGTTTCCTTGAACATTTGATTAAAACATTTTCTTTAAAAAAACAAAAAAACCAAAAAGACCTTGTTAGAACTCGTAGCCGATGTTGTCGGAACGTTCTGTCAGTTTGGAGAATAAAACGTCTAATTACCATTAAAAAGGTTTAAAAGGAGAATAATATAATTCCAGTTTTCTCATTTTATCAAATAATCAGGTTTAGACAAAAAACACAGATTTTCCCTCCAATTATCATCAGACACAACGAGCCCTAAAACCACACATTAGCTCCGAAAAGTACAAAGGAAGTGGATTTAATGGCACCTTAGCGGAAGTTAAACGACGTTTCATAATGTAGTAATCAGTGTCACAGCTGACCGGCAGGTTTACGGAGCTACCAGGCCAAAATGTGCGATTAAAGTGTCACGATAATTAACTCTCAGTCGGCAGATTAAGGTTTTATTACGGCCGTCGCACAGCAGCTTTCCAAGGCCCTGTTTTCTGTTGTTATTTAACAGTTAATGGAAGTGAAGAGTCTCTTCACAGGTAATGGGGATCAGCGTGTCGAGGACGGACTAAAGAGTTGGGAAAAAAAGCCAGAGTGTGTTTTAGTGTTTGGTGTGACGTGATTCCACAGCAACACTTTCAATTAGCTCCAGCAGCGTCCTCTGCATGTTAATCAGCTGATCCCACGTTTTAATTCTTCATCTGAACACACAGCGTTGGTCTGGCTGGACAGAAGAGTTTCATTATTATAACGCACCACAGACAACATGTCCAATAAGAGACACAGTCAAAGTCATTTGGTCTCGTTCT
>NW_007579317.1:132327-133790 GCF_000690725.1 Stegastes partitus | reverse complement strand
ATAATTAAATATCTAGTGGGTGGAGCCTCGTTCCAGGTTTTTACATTTTCATGTAAATAAATAATTAAATTCAACTTCCTGTGTCTTTCTAGACGTGAGTCAAGTTTTGAGTGATTTTAAACTGATTTTCAGTCTCTGTGGTCATAATGAGGGCGTCTCAGGTCAAATTCTGATGAGTCACAGCTGGAGCTCCACATTTTTCAGTCTCTGTTGAACAAATAATCGACTTTTCTGTCTGGTTTCTGTCCTGATCAGAAGACATTTCTCACTTCCTAGTTTCCACGGAGTTGCAGAAAATCTTTTGGGGTTTTTTTTCTATTTAACCTGTCGACTATGTGGAGGATTCTCAGTTTGTTTTTGGAGCTCACGTTGGAATTCATTCACATGTTCCGGCTGGAAGTAGCGACAGAAGCTGTGAGTTGTGGCTTCCAGTCGGCCTGTGGGTGATGATTCTCTGCATATTCCTGCAGAACAGACGCATTCTGGCTGATTTAGGAGGAAAAATCCAGGTTTTCGCTGCAGTCGCTGCTATTTTAGGGCTCAGAGCCGTGCAGGTTTCACGTTTGAGTCGCTGTCACGTGTTGTTTTCCTTCGTCCTGCTGCTTCCTGACACATTCCTCATCTCTTTCCGGCTGTTATTGGCTTTCCACTCCCACCTAATGGTCTCTTCAGAGCGACTGCAGAAGACAAACCTCCTCCTCGGACTTAATCACACAAACCTATCGATCCGGAGCCTCTTGTTTTCCCCTTCAAACCTAATCCTCTCTAATTTCTGTCGCTCTGCGTTCTCCCAAATGTTTGTCTTCGTGTAAATTTATGCAAAAAACCCACAAAAACGAGCAGAAACCAGCGTCGGACTCCAGCTAAAGTCGGACGAGGAGTTCAGGAGCCGCTCAGTAAATCTTGATCCGAGGCGTCGTCGTCCCCGTTTTCTTCGCTCTTCATCTTCATCTCGGCGCTCCTCGCTCGGCGTGATGAGCCCATTTATTCAGATTAGCGGCCCGTTGTTGAGGGATGCGAGCAGCAGATGGGCTCTCGGGTTCGGCTGTCTGGCCGAGTCGCTGCCGAGCGCCGCGACTGTCAGTCGGCCGTGATGAAGATTAAAGAAGCTCCTCGGATCGCCTCCTCCGGCCTCCTCGCTCCCAAAAACCCACAACTTTCTCTGCCCCATTTTCACTTCGCGGGGCAACAGGAGAGACGCCTCGGAGAGCAAAATAACTGGAATTAATAGAAGAAGGAGGAAACTGTTTAGATTCATTAATACACAAACACAGGGTAAAGAAAAAAACAAAAAACTGGCAGCAAAGGTGACAAAAAAATCCTGTAAAATCCCCCAAAAAGTGAAAATATTTATATTTATTAATATAATAAATATAATAATTTATAAATATAATTCACAAATTATTATTAGTTTTTTTTTGTTGCTTTTTTTAAGTTTTGGTTTTTTTAAAATGTGGATATTT
>NW_007579317.1:126527-131930 GCF_000690725.1 Stegastes partitus | reverse complement strand
GGAGCACGATTTCAAAGTTCTCCCACCAGCTGGCAGTGCGTCCCGGTCCGACCCAAAACCGGTGTCTCTGACGGAGAACCTGCCTCGGACGTGGAACGGCGAGGTGGCGGACCATAACCGTCCTCAACGCCGTCCTTCGCCCGTGTTCTGGTACGTGGAGCGGTATCTGGGCCTGGACCAGAGACAACACGGTTCTGAGGGCGTCCACGCTGTTTCCAAATGTAAACACGGGTCGCGTATGTGACGTAAAGCAGCGGTCCCCAACCACCGGGCCGTGGACCGGTACCGGGCCGTGGGTCATTTGGTATCGAGTCGATCCAAAGAAGCTCTCTGGAGACGTTTGTGTTTTTTCTGTACATCTCGGCGGCGGTTCGAGCGACGGCTTTCGTTTAACGGGCGAGCATGAAAACTGACAGTCAGGTGAGAAACAAGCACAGACGGAAGTGACGGGAAGACGAGGTAGTCGTTTTTCAAAATAAAACACCCTGTAGACTGCGCTGGAAGTGAAAATAAAACAACAAAACTTTTTATTCTTTCTGTGCGGCCCGGTACCAAATGACCTGCGGCCCGGTACCAGTCCGCGGCCCGGTGGTTGGGGACCGCTGTACTAAAGAACTGATTGTTTAAAGTGGATTACGAACCCAGTCTCACGGCAATTCCTAAAATAGTCACGAAATGTAATCTATTATTTCGTGTCCGACTTTTTCGTGTCCAGCGATCTCTGCAGGTGTTAGTGTGGACGGGTCAGAACAGGACAACTGGTTCATGCTGACTGTCAGAAGAAAAGAACGACAAAAACAAAACAGTATCTGGGCTGTCTGATGGGAAAACATGTCCCAGACACCAAAGATAATTCCAGTTTAAATGAATTGGTCTGAAATTCGTGCTGCGGACACGAAACAACAGATGAAATTTTGTGACTATTTTCACGAGTTCCCGTGAGACTGGGTTGACATTTTCTTTTATATAACGGCAAATATCTGCAAAATAACTACATTTTCAGCTGATTTAAAAGCATTAAAAAGAGTAAATTGTCATTTCTAGTTTTTTGTTTTGTTTATCAACAGTTTAGTCAAATGGAAAAGAACAACAACAACAAATAGAGTGGACTCTATTTAAAGTTTAAATAATAATAATGGAAAAAAAAGATGTAAATATTGTTTGTAGGAGTGTTTGCTCTCAGTTAAAAAAATAAAAATAGAGCTCAGTAAATAAAGCAGGTCTGTAAATATAGATAGCCTATAGGAATATTTTAATTTTAAATATTCTTTCTATTTAAAACCTCTTTGCTGACTCGTGATAATTCATCGACCTATAGCACCGTCTCATACGTCCAACATGCGTCTGAAACGCTGGTTTTTTTTGCTGTGTTTGGCTTTGCGGTGCCGATTTAACAAGTCGTCGCCCGATTTAGTGGCAAAAATATCAAAAGGAGTCCAACAGCAGCTCCTTCCTGTCCGTCGCTGCAGTACTTCCTTCCCTCCGGTCTGCTTTGGATGCAGCGTTTAGCACTGAAGGGAGACTCGGTGGTTTGAAGTTTCCACTCGTTCACACACATCTAGACGGGCTCTGTAGAGGCTGATGAAGGTTAATAAAGGTCACCGCTTCCCTGATGGCCTTTTAATAATCTGTTCAGCAGCATCCTCTGCTCCTGCTGAGACGCTTCCTCCTCCACATAGTCGAAGCCAAACTCTGCGCTGCATGCTGTTCCTGCGTCTCCGTCGCCTCCTTCTTATCTGGTGACCCCGCAGACGAGGTGAAGCCGAGTCAGGAGCTTCTATCTTTTCCTGAACTGCGTCCGTCTTCGAATCGAATCGGAGCGCTTTCTGCTTCGACCCAGAAGGAACAGCAGCGCCGAGATAACTCCCCTCGTTTCCAGTGCAAATATGCAAACGAGTCCCGGGTTTCTGGCTGCCCACGAAACCTCCTTGAGGATTTTCTGTTCCTGCTTCATGAGCTACAGTGACCAGCCTGCAGCTCGCGGCGCCAAACGGATTCACAGTCGGAGAAATTCGCCTCCAAAGAGAAGCAGAAAGCTGAACTCCCCCGACTGGCAGCCACGTTTGGAGAGGCTGAAATCGGCTGCAAACACTGGGGGGAGCTTTTGTTGTGTAATTTGGCACTTTGGCAAAGCAGATAAATCATCTGGAGGTCACTTTAGTGGGATTTCATGAGCTTTTAACCACATCACACGGTCCCCGGCGGATCGGTTCTGTGTGTAAGCAGCTGAAATATTCTCTACAATTGGTGGGAAACCGTTGAAATGCTCAACTTAGTGGTGGATTAGTGGTGGGACTGGTTGGAAGTAATGGATCAACAGTTGAGACGGTTCCAAAAAAGAAGTTGATGAATAAATAAAACCTATTAAAGTCACAGTTATGGAGAAACAACAGAAATATTTGGCTAAAAGTAGTGACTACATGGTCAGAATGGTTACAGATAATGAATAAATGTTAAACTGATGATTAAAATCTCTAAAATCGATGAAAAATGATTTCAGTCTTCAACTTTGCAATAGATTAATGGTTCTAACGGTCAGAAAAAACAGATAAATCCATAAATGATGGTGAGTTATTGACTAAAAGTAGTGGACAAATGGTTGAAAAAGTTCAAAAGAAGGCATGACTGTTAAAAGAATGAGATTAAAGTCATAATTAAGGAGTTAAATACTCAACAACAGATGGAAAATAAACAGTAATTCTCAACCTAGCGGTGGATTAGTGGTGGGACTGGTTGGAAATAACAGATAAATGGTTGAAATGGTTGAAATGGTGAACTAACAGAAGTAGATGAATGGATGAAACAACGAAGTAAAATCTCTAAGAGTAATAGAAAACAATGACAATCTTCAACTTTGCAATAGATTAATGGTTCTGATGGTCAGACATATCGGATGAATCCATAAATAATGGTGAACGATTGACTAAAAACGGTGGACAAATGGTTGAAAAAGGTCAAAAGAAGGCATGATTGTTGAAAAGAATGAGATTAAAGTCATAATTAAGGAGTTAAAAACTCAACAACTGATGGAAATCTTCAAAGGAGTTTTGGTTAAACTGGTCAGAAGTAATGGATGAGCAGGTGAGACGGTGAAGTGACAGTAATGGATGATAAATAAAACAATAAAAGCAACGGATAGCAGAGAATATGTAAAGTAATGGATCCATGTCATTAATGTGTAGATGTGATGTGTATGTGATGAGTTCAAGGACCACTGGAAAGCTGAAACTCTGCTGATTCTTTCTGTGCTTTACTCTGAAGTTCTGATAAACGGTGTCGCTGTGAGGGGATAAGGTTCTTCTGGAGCCTTTTAGGAGTCGGAGGGCTGAGATCCTGAGCGGCGAAGCGAATAACGGCTTCAGCCTCGGCACAGAAAGAAAAAGAGGACGTGAGGAAAGAGACACACTCCGGGCGCCGGGTTGATTCGCGGGTATCAATATGGCCGCCGCGGCGTCGCCCAGCCGAGCGTGGCGCGGCAGCTCGGCCGCATCGAAGCCGCCGACTCCGAATCTCACGGCGGCCTGAACAGCGGCTGCACGGATGGACGGCCGGCGGCGCAGCGCTCTGGGAAACGGTGTTTTTCATCAACACCCAATCAGAGGCGGCGGTGAGGCGGAACGGAGGCGTCCCGCCGAGGAGCGCCGATAAAGACATCGACTCCGAGGCCGCAGAGTGTTGCCGGTAAACAGGATAGAATCTGAAGCGGCCGTCCTGACCCGACCCGCGGGCCTCGCCGAGCGTTCAGCGCCGGGCCGCAGCAGCAGAGGAGGGTTTAGAGGAAAATTACAGGATAACAGGCTGAAAACAGCAAAGACGGCCGGATTTACTGTTCTGGTTCCGTCGGCTCGGATCAGCGGCGGAGCGTCTTTAACCCTCTGAACATTCAGCAAAACTGGTTTTTCAAAGGAAATCCACAAAACGACACCGTTTATCATCCAGGAACGGTAAAACCAGGACGAATCCTCAGACCTCCAGCTCTTTAAACGCTCCATGAACACGTGTAATGTGCAGAACCAGATTCAAATCGCTTTATTCTACGTGCCAACAAGAAAAATCTAGAAAATGAAGCTTTTGCACCGGACCTACGAAGAAACAACAAACCCACAACAAAACCCTACAGTCATTAATATGTGTGCAGGACTGGGAGGTTTACTGCTCTTCTTAAAGGAAATCATCCAGAAACTGTAAAAACAGGAAGAATCATCAGACTTTCAGCTTTTTAAACGCTTCATGAACACGTGTAATGTGCAGAAAATTAACTACATCTCATCTTAAACTGGTATTTCATCTAAAGCGCTTTATTCTACGTGCCTCGTTATAAAAAAAAACAGACAAATAATCTAGAAAATAAAGATTTTGCACCAGATAATAGAAACAACCAACAACCAAAACAAACTAAAGTCACTGATACGAGGTTTGCTTTAAGCTTCTGAACCCCAAACTTCTTGAAATACATGTTTTACTGTCAGGAAATCAGCAAAACGACAGCGTTTATCATCCAGAAACTGTACAAACAGGACGAGTCTTGGCTTTCCAACGGTCCTCGAACATGTCAAATGTGCGTCTGAATCAGGAAAATGAACCGAATCTCATCTCAAAATCAACATATTTCATCAAAATCACTTTAATCTCCTGAAAGACACTGCCTGAAAATAAAGCTTTTGCACAAAATGATCTAAAAATAAGCTGAGCACTGACAGAGTTGTACATGTTCAGCCTCATAGAGTCGCTTTGTGTTTCTGGTTTTAAATATTGATGTCTTCAGACGGCGCTGGAAGATGGAGACACATTTGTTTTCTGTCTGTTATGAGATTTCTTCACAATGAGTAAAAACAACAGCGATACATATAAAAGCCGGCACAAAGTGTTATTACAGTCTCATCCTGTCGCCGCTTCACAGCCAATAAAGTCGAGCGCTGCAGACAAAGAGAAGATGTTTTCAAAAGGCACATTCATTACTGGCTGCGCTCGCTTTGGGGGCTTTTTGTTGATGGAGGAATAAAGCGGCGGCCTCGTTCTTCAAACCACCCGAATGCAATCAGACTAATAGTTTGTTCTGATGCTGCAGCGAGTTTGGAGGCCACGCCGAGCTCCTCTGGTGACGCTTTATAAATGTTTCATCGCCGACAAGACCGATGGGACGGAGCGCCGAGATCTCTGTCCAGGCAAGACCCCCGAAAAGAGGCAGAATAAAATGAAAATGATCCAAATATTAAATATTAAAAGGTGCAGCGAACAGAGAGAGAACAGGACCGGACGAGCTGCAGACCCGTTTCCTGATCCGATGTGTTTGCTCACTGCAGTCTGTGTTGGTTCTGCCGGTTGTTCTGATGTTAATGAGCTGGACTCTGATCCTGATGGATTAAATGATGAGCCCACAGTCAGCAGAACGCTGTGGGAATG
>NW_007579317.1:122985-125566 GCF_000690725.1 Stegastes partitus | reverse complement strand
CATGTACTAGCATGTACTAACATGTACAAGCATGTTCTAACATTCACTACCATGTACTAACATATTAACATGTACTATCATGACCTGACATACATGTACTAATACTAATACTACACCACCACGCTCTACTCCTGTAACGGTCTGAACCACAGTACTTCCTGTAGACTGGACCTGGTTCCCACTGAGCTAAAATGATCATTAGAATTTAGGTTTTTGAACCAGAACCTTCAGACAAACTGAAACCTGTAGATTCCTTCAGAACCAGACGTTTGTCCTGCTGGTGTCCAGCTGTCGGACCACGTTGTTCATGGATCTCTGGTACTCTTTGCTACTCCGGTCCGTTCTCTTCAGAACTCCTCTGCAGCCTGCAAACAGAACCAGAAGTGGCTCATGTTTGGGGCATCGCGTCGGTTTATCTGCCGCTAACCGTCCAAACTATGAACCGATTAGCTGAATTCGTCTGATCGTGGGTTCTGAGCTGCGTCTCCTGAGGAGCGACGGCAAAGATCAATCACAGCAGTGATTCACGAGGGTGGAGAAAGAAAACAGTGGAGCAGGAAGCAGAATAACTTTAATCATCCTGCAGGGAAGCTGGACTAACAGAACATGAGGAAACATTCCTCCTGCAGGGTGGACACGGCGGCTTCATGTCTGGTTAAAAACAGCTGAACGACGCACGGTTTTAGTCCAAACGTTAGAGTAGTTGGAAATTAAACTTCAGATGTGGATAAAGATCAAACTGAAGAGAGTTTACAGCAGTTTATAGATAAACCATAGCGACAGCATCGTAGGGAGCGATGTGGAGGAAGTCTGGATTCTCGTGTTCTTTGGGACCGTTTTTAATCATTTTGGACAGTTTTCAAATCAGAAATATGTAAAAACTGTAAAAATGTTTTTCCATTTTTAAGGCCCAATAATTCAGAAGTGATCGTCTGCTGGAGCCTTTCAATCATCTGGATCTGCTGGAAGCTGTTCTGGGTCCAAAATAACGAGAAAATTGTACGAAGTGAGTCCAAAATAATCACAAAATAACTCAAAAACTATTTAAAAAAATGATACAAAAATGGTGTAAATGGACTCGTATCAGTACTTTTACATGTTGAAATGTTTAAAACCAGAACCCTGTCTGGTCCAGCGTTACCACTGATGTTAGAGCCTCAACAGGTGGTGAGATGTGACCAGAGACTGGGTTCTAGTAGAACCATGGAACCATCCATAGATAGACACTGACAGGAACTCTCGGGGATCATAGTACCACCTTCAGTTGAAGATTTTGCAGTTTCTTTCTATTTTAAATGACCAAAAATGATGTTATTGTCGTTTTGGACACTGTTCACTGTCATTTCAATGAGCTTTATTTGATTTTTAGCAAAGTTGGAGTGGTTTTGGACTGATTTTGTGTAATTTTGGACAAGTTTCAAGTTATTTGGGCAAAGTTTCAAGTCAAATTAGCAAAACACTGGAACCTTGTCTGGTCCAACTACAGAAACATGGATCCACCCATGTTTAGACACGTATAGGAACTTTGTGGAGACACAGTACCGACCCGGATTGAACATTTGTCACCTTTTAGTGTTTATTATTGACATTTAGGATCATTTTAAGGAGCGCTGGACTAGTTTTGAGTCACTTTGGACAGATTTCAAGTCAAAATAACAGAAAACTGGAGGGCTGGGGTCACATTTCCACAAATTATAACAATTTGTTGTTGACATTTTTGACAGCTTTGATGGATTTTGGACAGATTTCAAGTCAAGATAACAGAAAACCACAACCTTGTCTGGTCCAACTTCACCACATCAGGTTCTACTGATGTTAGAGCCTCAGCAGGTGGTGAATGTGACCAGAGACTGAGTTCTAGTAGAACCATGGATCCATCCATAGACAGACACTGACAGGAACGTTCTGAGGATGAACACCAGCCTGGTTTATACTATTTTTTTGTTTGTCTCCACATTTTTAAGATCCAATGTTTATTCATTATTTTCATTCTGATCAATTTTCAGTCATTTTGAACGACTTTCATGTTATTTGGGGCCATTTTTAGCCATTTTGGACAGTTTTTAAGTAAAAAAAAATTAAAAAGTGGAAGCTTGTCGTGCCAAAGTTGCCACACATCAGATCCTACTGATGTTGACTGGATTCTAGTAGAACCATGGATCCATCCATAGACAGACACTGACAGGAACTCTCTGGAGACACAAACACGTCCTTGTTTGAAAATTTTGCTCTTGTTCCCATTTTCAAGGTCCAATAATGAAAACTGTGTCCTCTGCTGGATCCGTTTATCCTTTAAACCTGCTGTAAACTAGTCCGTCTGTGTTCTCACCACGTTTCATGACTGTGGGAGTTTTATTTCTGCACATACTGAACCCTGAACACGGTTGTTTCAAGGGTGAAAACAGAAAAATTGCAAAATGCATCCAACATATTTTACAGGATACCAAATGACAGAACTTTGCATGAAGTCTGAACAGTATCTGGTAATCCGCCGTCTGATTCTGGCTTCTGTTTTTCCTCCATCGCCGTCCAGCACAGCTTCTGGTAACAACCTAAAGTCTGCTGAACGTCTGTCTCAAAG
>NW_007579317.1:120149-121830 GCF_000690725.1 Stegastes partitus | reverse complement strand
TTTCTTCATTTATAATCCACAGCCTGATTTATGGAACATTTTATACCTAAAAACATGGCGGAAACAGCTGTTTTAATGGCTGTGGACCTCATTTGCATGTTCAAACTTGATTATTTACGTATTATTTATTTCTGATAACTTGCATCCAGAAAGCATTTTTTAAATCTCATCACTTGAGGATGTTTCGTAGCGGCATGTAGTCATTAAACTGAGCTTTAAATACTCGTCTCCGAAAGAAATCTACCGAAACGCGACAACACAAATTATTTTGAGACATAAATCGGTGCCTTAGCATCACTTAAATTCACCAAACTTTCCAGGTTTTTAAAAAAAAAAATGTAATCAATATTCTGAAAGTTTTGTTCAAACATCATTCACAGCCTGATTTATGGAACATTTTATACCTAAAAACGTGACCAAAACAGCTGCTTTAATGGCCACTGAGGAGCATTTTCTGATTTACAGCGATAGATAAGACCTCATTTGCATATTCAAACAAAACATTTCTGACAAGTTTCAAAAGGAAAATGTCTTACAGTCATGTTGTAGTTTTCAAAAGATGTACCTCTGAATACCAGCTTCCTATAGAAATCTGCACTTTAGCATCTCTTACGTTCCCTAAACGTTATTGTTTTATTCTTGTCTACATTCTGCAGGTTTTTACAGAGAACTTCAGGGATTTGGGGAATATTTTTTAAAGCTATTTTCACCGTGTTTTTGGGAATAAAATGTTAGAAGTTATTCGTGCAAAAGAGGCGTCAACAGCCTGAAAAAAAGCCAATTTTGCCGTTCGATAAATGAGGTTTATAAATGTATGAACAAACCTCGTAGAAAGGAATAAAAGTGGAAAGTTTGGTGAATGTAAGTGAAGCTGAAGCCGAGATTTTTGGCTCCGAGTCAGATGAGTTGTAGATTTCTATAGAAAACTAGTATTAGAGGTAAAAAAGAAAAACAAACGACTACTCACCATAATTCTAATTAGCTGCAGCACAAATGTGCATTAAACGTACACATCAACGAGCAGCTGTGGAAAAGTGAAGTCGTGCGGTTTCATCTGACCGAGGCTGCTGATGGTTGAAAAAGAAGGACAGAAGAAAAAAGCTCCGTCTGCTGACCGTCGGCATTGTGTGTTTGTCCAGCGTCTGATATGTTTTATTCCACCGTGTTATCGAGCTTCATTGTCGTCTGGAAACTAATAAAACATCATCACAGGGAGACGCGTTCTTCATTAAAGCGAACAAACGCTGCACTTTGTTTCGATTCAGTCCCTCATAAACCATAAATACGCTCATCTGGCTGGAAAGGGTCGCAAAAGAAAAACCACAATGAAAGGACGAGAAGCTGAAAGGTGTCGAGATCAGAGGAGCGCGGAACAGCTTGTGATGCAAAGAGTCGGTTTGACATTTCCTCGTCGCGGTTTCAGGTTTCTGCTGCTGCTGCTCAACACATTTCAGTGTTAATTAGTTCGTTGGTCATTTCTGTAAACGATCGGAAACGGACAAAAATGTGCAAATGATGGAAGATAATGTTGCTGTTTTATCATATTTCAGAGTTTCTGTGGTCGTCGTGGAGGTTTGACTGATGTTCACGCAGAGCTTTGTGCTGCTGAGGACATGGACTGACATGTTTACAGCTTACAGGTGTTAGCTTTTGAAAACGTAGATCTGTTTTTGTGGATACC
>NW_007579317.1:107990-118501 GCF_000690725.1 Stegastes partitus | reverse complement strand
TTGAGAGAAGTTTCTCGTCTCCACCAGGTTTCTGCAGCTCAGACGGCATTTGGACGTAACACGAGTTGGAAAAGAGCTCCGTGAGGCGTTCAAATGTCAGATTTACCTGAAACCCAGTGCTTTCTCTGCAGAGACGCTCATACAGGGCTGCTGGGTGTCGGGAGAACCGGCCCAAACGGTGAAAATGTTCAGTCACGGTTCAGATTTTTGGTTTCTTCAGAGTCTCAGCGACTGAAGCCTTCAGAAGTCGCCCTGAACAGCTGCCGACTGTGAATACGAGTGAAAGCAGAGCCTTGGAGGAACTATGGCAACCTTCACACATGTGAGGACTGACGGCCTTGAAAGGAGGCTTGTTGAAAAAGCAGCTCTCAGGAAAGTGAAAAGAAAAAAACCAAGTGTAATGATATTAAATAATGATGATGTCGACTGCAAAGTTTAAGGCTGCGACATGAAGTGAATTAATGGGGCGCCGTTTGATTTGATAATATTTGCTCTTGTGACACGTTTTAGATGTTAAATCTGCATAAATGAGCTTCAGGATGTGATTTAAAGAAGAAGAAAATACATTTCAGGAGAGAAATAACTCATGAAACTCGTCCAGATGATGAAAAACGTTAAAACAAGGATTCTTCTGATGACGGGTTTCCACATATTCTGTGTTTTAATGAGCAAATGACTTGTTATCTTTGCATAAGTTTGCAGAAGAGAACGATGGATAAAATCAGCTTTAGATCAGATTTCTGTTGCTTGTAATGCAAATTCAGGCTTCAATTAATCATTATTTAAGCTGTTGATTGCTTGATGAGTTGTTTAGTCTGTAAAATGTGCTTCCCAAAGACCAAGATCTTCAAACGTCTTGTTCCGTCCATAACGTTGAGTTTACGGCCAAGAAACTAGCAAACATCCGCCGTTAATGTGCCGCGATGAGACAGCTCGAACAAACCGACCATCTGAACAGTTGGCGACTGATTTAACGGCTAAAAACTTGATTAGTTTTCGCAGCAACTTTGACTCGGTCGCTGCTTTCTTCCCGCTACAGTCTGAGAAGCATCCGGCTGCCGGCCTCTGATTTAAATCTCTCCGGAGAAGAATGTCAGCCAAATGTCAACGCAGATTGCTTCCAGTCCTTCTGCTCTCGTCTCTAACTTGATATAAAGTCTTGTTGGGAGTGTGACTTGAGCAGCGGTCAGTCAAATGCCAGAGTTTCGGCGAATCGTCTCCGGGCGTCGCCGTGGTCGGACGCGATGACGCTGCCGGCCGGCCGGGCCGCAAGTTCCGCTCGTATCCAAAACAGTCGCAGCTCAAAGTGTCATTTATCAGAACATAAAACCACTTTGACGGAGCGATTCTACACAAACCTCCACCTTGATTTCTGGATGTTCAGAAGACGAGGAGATGAAAGCGAAGAACCCTGAAGTCGTCGTCGTGGAGCTGACGTTCCCCCGAGCTCGCCGCTGAGTCACTTCGTTTGATTAACTGACGACGGCCGACGGCGGCGAACTCGTCTGGTGGAATCCGTCTTCGTAAAATGACATTTTATCAATTTAACGAGTTCGCAGGATGAAGCCGGCAGCTCAGTTACAACACCAGCGAACCACCAGACGCGTTTGGGTTCGGCTGAGCGGTCCGAGGGCCACAAGTTTTACACCACGTAGCGTTCGCTGACTGTCAGAAAAGCAAAATGTGTCTCTAAAACATCATTAAAAACAAAACGAACCACAAAATTTAGAGGCCGTCCTTTGTCAGAGGATGGACTTTACCTGAAACTCTGAAAAAAAGTTTCTCAAACCCCAAGATGACCAAAGTTTCATCCACAACCCAACGATGGTGCATTCACTGTCACACAAAAGGAAAGAAACCCCAAAATATTCACGTTTGAGATGCTGAAATCACAGAATTTTAACTTTTTTTTTTTCTAAAACGCATTCAGCAACTGTCAAAGTAGTTGCTGATTAATTTAATATTTGATTTTTGCTGCAGCTCAAGATTGAATTTTTAAACCACGTCACGTTTGGCGACAATCAAAAAACGCACAATTTATCTCGAAAACATTGTTTTGCAAAAGAAAACAACCTGCAAAGTCCATTTAGTCTTTATCATAGGACTGAGTTTGCATGAAAACAATTGTTTTAATTTCCCATTAAAGTGTTGCTCATTTGTTTTGGATTAATTGGTCAGAAAACGGTGAAAAACTGTTTCTGATGACGTCCACAACCCGAAGAGGACCTGGTTACCGTCATAGAGGAGGAAATAAACCAGAAAAGATTCACATTTAAGACGCTGCAAACACAGAATGTAAATGTTTATTATTATTATTAATAATAATAATAATAATAATAATAATAATAATAGTCAAAATAGTTGCAGATTAGCAAAATCGTTGATTAAATAATGCAACTCTGATTCAAACTCCTGCGTCCTGATTGGGTGTTTTCAGTCACCGCCTGCTCTGATTGGTCAAACTCCTGTCACATGACAGTCTGACTTACCAGCCGACGCTTTACTTTGTGTTCACACCAGAGATTATTTCACATTTTATTGTAAAATACTTCATCTCCACTAACTTAGTTTTATTTCTTCAGACCGATGAATCCGATCTGACTCAGTCCTGTGAGCGGTCTCGCGGTTCGTCGTTTCTGAGGCTCGTCGTGCACATTTCTGCAGTGGAAGTTCGTCTTATTTTGAAAATCCAAAATTCAGGAGATTAAAGCAAACGCAGGTTCAGGTGTAGAATCAGGATTAAAACCTGTAACTTCCTACAGACTGGAAGCTCTCGTGCTAACTCGTCTTCAGAAGCCTCGAACTCATCCACGACGTTGACCCTGATTTGGTTTGAGGGCTCTTTAAGGTGATCCAGGTTCTGCATGAATGGACCGAGTTCCCCCGAAGGCGCCATGGCGAGCAGGAGTCGTCGACGGCGGCACGTGTCTTCGTCCGGTGACAGCGGCGCCGCCAGCGAACCACCTGAGAGGACTTGGCTCCGAGTCCACGTCTGGGCTTCGGCGGCGACGTTAATGTGAATAAATGAGAGCGGGATTAAGCAGGAACGCTGCTCCTCATCTGCTGGGCTAAATATTCTGCAAACATCTCTGAAGGACGCCTGGTTTCCTGCCAGAGCAGCTTCCAGCCTCGGAGGACCGAGTTCAGGGCAGCAGAACCCAAACAAGCCTGAAGTTTGCTTTGTGGCTCCTCGGAGCTCGTTCAGCCGCTTAATTCAGCCCGTCGGCTGCTCTTAACCTCCCGTGACAGGCCACCAAAATAAAAGCCTCTACACTTTTAGCCCGGTCCTGCTCAGATCCGGTTTTTCACCTCATTAACGTTCCGACCCGTTGAGCCGAGCAGCAGGACGAGTGAGCTGAGCGCTGGTTCTGCAAAACCTTTTTCTGTTCTAAAATCTGTATTTAGTTCTTGTTTTTCATGCAGGACACGTTTGGGGTTGGACGGATGATCAGTTTAACTCTTTATTACATCATTTAGAGCATTTTTCTACCACGACATGAAATTAAACGCATGACTAACGACTCTTTATTAAGGCGTTAATTCTGACTGTTCAATGCGTTTCCTTCATATTTTACTTGTCAATCATCTTAAACTTGTTCTCGTTCTGTAGGTGGTGAACCTGATGTTTCCTCTCCAGACTCGGGTCACGGCGACATTTTGATTCAAATAAAATGAATCCAATCTGGCTCATCAGAGTCTCTCTCAGGTGGAGGTTATTTTTGGGTGTTTAATTGAAGCGTTCAGAGGAAAAGCTGCACTTGACGTCTGATTAAGCCGCTCGTTGAGAGACGAGCCTGATTTCTTCCTCCAGGTTTCTTTTGTTTCCACGTCGCCGAGGCCGATCGAAAAGTTCTGAGACTTTGCGCAGAAGAATCAGAAATCTGATTTAAATTCTCCGTCAGTAGAATCCTGTAACTTCAGTAAATTTCTGTCTGAAGCAACCGCCGTCCACACATTGATCCATAATTCATTTTTAACCCCACAGAACCAAACTTTTCCTGTAAATGCGGCTCTGGTTCGTTACGTGAGCTCTTGCTGGAAGCCGTTAGCCGTTGTCATGGTGTCCGTCTGTAGCTAAACTCCCAGAAGCTACAGCTAATGCTTTCAATCCATCAAATTAGTAATTAATCAGCTAACAGTTAACCATTAGCATCCCCAGTTAGCTCTATTCATGCTGTCATGATGCTAACCGTACCGACGTGCGTTTTCCGTTCAGTTACACTTGATGTCTGTAAAGGTTCGACCTGCGTACGTAGAGCTGCTTTGTGACGACGAGTCGTGTTCAGTGGGCTCCACCTGGTGGAACAATGAGGTACTACAGCTGACCTACGATACGCTAACTGACGGCACGACCTTCTTTTTCTGTGTTATTGGTTAACATGTTTTTATTGGGTAAACTATTACAGACAGTTTATTAATAGTATCCCTAGTTAGGTCATGCTAAGCTACATACAGATCCCTACAACAACTCATCTTTAATAGCTCTGGTGGGAAACCATTAATCATGACAGAAGTCTTCGTCACGGTCCCGTTGCTAGCTAAACTCCCACAATGCTCTCTGCTCGCTTACCAACATGGAACAGCCTTTAATTTGAACTTCTCAAACAGTAAGACGCTCCCTCTGGTTGTGCGACCAGGTACTGCAACTAACCTACGATGCATTTACTGACCTGCCTGGTCTTCTTCTTTTTCTGTGGTATTTGTTGACGTATTTTTAATCAGCTAATTATTGCAGATAAATAATCTATTAACAGTTAACTACCCGAGCTGGTCAGGCTAAAGCTAACTTATATCACTACAACTACAACTCGTCTTTAACACATGAGCTTCTGGCGGGACCTTCTTCCAATTAAACTATTAATTCATTGACTAATCATTAGTAATTAATTTCATTTTGGGGACGAGGAAAAAGTCAGAGAGAGCCAAACTGGGTGAGCAGGGTTGAGTGGAAGGCGACGATTTTGTTGTTTTGTTGAGATTCGTCTATAAAACGAGTCGTGATGTTGATGCGTGACAGGATTTGATCTCATTTGTTTAACTTCAGCAACAACAGCAAAAGGCCATAAAATCAGTGGATGAAGCGAGCAGAAGAACCCTCGGTTGTGTTGATGTTGTAACAGCGTTTCCACTGATGCGGGTTCAGCATCACGTTGAGCTCCGCCGTGTTCTGACCCGGTCTGGTACCAGAACCTCGGGGATCTCCTGATCGCTCCACCTACTCTCCTGCTTCTCGTCTTTCTCTGTCTCACCGTCTGTCCGTTATTTATTGTTTTTTCCAGTTTCTATCAGGAAATCCGTATCTTCTCGCTCCTCCAGTTTTTCTAAAAAGAGAAGTTTTTTGCCGTGAAGCGAATCGCCTCTGATTGGCTGCCGCGATGTGACGAGATAAGAGAGGAAAGCCTCTGAAAGCCGGACGATTCCATCTCCTGTTGTGTGTTTCTGTTCGTGTATGTTTATGTTTTAGGGCTGAGGTGTTAAAGTTGTTTGTTTGTTTGTTTGTTTACCGTCAAATGTCAAAAGTCGGGAATTTATTTCGGGGCGTTTTGACCTCTGGGTCGCGAGCAGCAGGTTCTGTCCATGCCTCCCCCAAACATACATATAGAGATATATATATATATATCAGCTGGAGGCAGCGACGGTTCGGTCCATCGGGGCCCGGTCGCCATGGCAACTCGATCGGATCACGATAACGCTGGGCTGTAGCAGCAGGTTTTCTCAGGACTGGATGGAAGTGAGATATCCGAGGTTCCAACAGATCATATTTCTACATGTGGAGGTCTGAGTCTGAACGCCGCCACAGTTCACACGTTTGACCGCTTTGACCATTTTAATTAAACGCAACGCGGCCGGATCGTGACTTTCTCTGATATCATACGCCGTCAGGTTCCATCGCTGGAGAGCAGGACAGACGGAAAAACAACAGATATCAGGTCAAAGCATGAAGTCGTCCCAGTAGAAATGTGGAGTGTACAAACTGGACGTGTTTTTATTGCAAAATTTATATTTACATTTATTATTTTTTTTAAAAGAGAGAGATATTTGAGTCTTGACAGAATTTTGCATTTTTAAAAAATTTAAATTTAAATTAAATGTAAAAAAGAAAAAAAACTGGAATACATTTAAAAACTGATAATAACACCAAATATATGTAAAATAACGTGTTTTTGTTTTTTGCTCATTTATAAACAGGACAACAATTAAATGTTGTGAGAAAAACAAAATAACTGCAGATTTTGGCCTTTTGCAGTCAGCGTGTAAATTATTATTATTTTAAAATATTTTTTGTAACTTATTGCTTTAACATCCATTTTCAACCCTTAACAAACATCATGTTTCTTTCAAATATCTGTTTAATATATTTTTTGCTGTTTTAAACACAGCAGAAAAACCAATTACCATTTGCAAAACATTGACTTTGTGGACGTTGTTTACAGTTTTAATAGTTAAAAAGTCCATTAAGTTTGTGTCTCTGTGATTTTTCAAATGATTATCTGCAGTTTTACAAGAACAATCAGCAAAATAAGTTCTTTTTACACAGAAACAACTCCAGAGTTCCTTCCTTTGTTGTTCATCAAACCCCTAAAAACTCACCTCGACTCGTCACAGTTACGTGTTTCAGTGTGAAACCATCAGTAAGCTGCAGCTTCACGGCTGAAATGTTCAATATTTAGCTTCCTGCAAACAGAAAATCACCACATGGACGTTTTAAAAAGCCAAAAAGAAAAAGAACTGGACTGTCGCCGTCTGTTGGATGAGTTGGGTTGAGGTTTTGCTTCGTTTCCATTCGATCGACACTCGCAGGCCTCCAGATGTTCAGTTTACACCCTGATGTGGCAACGACCAGCACAGAAACACTTCACAGCTTCAGCCATCAAACTGTTATGTATGTTCACGTGAAGCCGTTTGTTCTGAAGCTTCCTCGCTTCAAACTCGATCCACAAACTTTAATTTGACGGCCGCCACAGCGTCTGTGATGATCCGGAGAGAAGCTGAACACGACGCCCACGCAGGAGGAAGACGAGCCGCCGAGTCTGGTGGAGACGGAACATCTGGAACATCTGGAGAGAGATGGAACGCCAGACGTGGGCTGGAGAGCGACGGGGTTCTGCTCCGGTCCTGTCAAGCTCTCCGTTCACGGCGACACGAGAATGAGGAAAAATGTGACGAATGCTTCCACATTTGTCTTCATTAAGGCCCCTCTGTCGCTCTTTACATAAATTTGCATGTATGTATGTAAATGCCGAGCGGCCCGGAGGCTCGGAGTGGCAGCTCGCTGTCCTTCCTGCAGACCGGCGCTGGAAACCCCCCGATGCTCGTCGCTGCAGGATCTGACCCGGTAAAGCGACTGACTGATGCTTCGTGATCGTGATGTGGTTACCGGAGGAGCTCGCTGAGCTTTAAGGAGCTCAGACGTCTCCAGGTCTCGACTGAAAGCTTCAGCAGCAACGTGGACGTCGTAGCTGGTGGTCGTAGCGAGGACGGAACTGAACCGGAAACTGAGGCTAACAGTTATTAGCTTAGGTTAGCAGCCGGAAAACTGACAACCAAGCAGCTGAGATGAGCTCCAACGTTTAGAGAGCTGCTGGTTCTGTTGAGTCAGAAAGATCCAGCTGGTTGGTTCGACATCCGTCTGAGGTTACGCTAACCAACGTTAGCAACAGGGATGCTAGCATCTAGCTAAGGTCATGAGAGGTCATGGCTTTTAGCAAAAGTTCTATATATTTATGGACCATCTCAGGGCTTTAAACCCACTCAGATCTCCACGTTCTGAACAGGAACGAGGAATTTTCAAACTGAATTCATCTTTTTATGCCCAAATCTGAGCCACGCTTCAACCAACAAACATCATGTTGGTTGAAGAGCGTCTCCATGCTGGTGTGCTAACCGCTACAGACGCATTAATGATTAGACCAAAGCTGTTCCTGTAGGACATAAACCGGACTCTGGGTGGAGGTCTAATGCATTAGTTAAGCTGTCAACACATAGAAACCAAAAACAAACCAAAATAAAGCAACAGACACGAGGAGCTTCCCTCCAGTTGTAACCCTGACATTAGTTTTTGTAGAGACGTTCAGCTCCTTGAAGATACTGACCATCGAGTCCAACAGTCGAGCTGCTCTCACGTGTTCATAAACGCCAAACGTTGGGATGTTCTCCTGCGTTCATCGGTTTGTTCAACGTGAAGAATTAAAGAAGAGGAAATGTTACAGACAGAAAAATACAGCGAGGCTAAAGCTAATGCTAATTAGCTTTTATATAATTAAACACTAACAAAAAGAAACAATAGGAGCGCTGATGCCGGATCAATAAGCAGTATTGGTTAAGAGTAGCAGCACCACACCGTAAGAACAAAAGAACTAAAAGTAGTTTAAATAATAACTCTGAAACAAGCTGAAGGTCGGTTCAAAAACCCTCCTGGAACCAAGAAGAAACCTCCAGAAACAAGATAAAGACCAAACCACAGTTGAGTTGATGTGAAAGCTCGTCTGTGGAGATTCATCCAGGTCCTGGTTCTTCTGGTAGATTCATCAGCTGGACCTGCTTGAGTTTCTTGAAGACGTCTCATCCAAGAGGCTTCATCAGCTCTGACGAGTTGGGAGTTCCTGATATCCTGAAGGAGTTTGGGTTTCATCGGGGATTTGTTGTGTCCACAGAAGACCTTAACGAACCCCACTGTGTCAGGAGGAGCACTAACGAGTCGTGTAACGAGGGGGAGGAGCAGCTGAAACTGATAGCAGTTCTTGCGAGCTTTTATTTTGGCGGTGTGGGGAAGCAGCTCCAGTGTTGCCTAATCTGCATAAAACCATAATAATAGACTCAACATAAGTCTGACCGCGGGTGGGTTTTATTTATTTAACGCTCACTAATCACCTGCTTTTATTCTGAAAGCCTGAAGCCTCCTTTTATTCATTGGTTTTATTTATTAAACCTCAGCGTCTCTTTTCTGAAACTATTGACTTTTCTGCTTTAATTGCTTCTTCAATCAATACCTGATCAGTCATTTATTCTAAAGCATCGTCGTCTCTCCAGCAGCAGCTCCTCGGCTTCCAGACGTCATAAATGTTGTACGTTTAGTTTAAAAATCCAACACGCTTCTCAAACCTCGGCGGCTTTCGGAGCGTTCGTCTGCCTCCTGGAACATCGTCTGGGCTTGTTCTGATCCGGGATGGATGCTGCAACCGGGACGACGTTTGTCTTCAAAATTATTTAAACCGATCCGATGTTTCATGTCTTAGAACGGCTCAGACCGTCCGCGGTGAGGCAAAGAAACCCAACGGAGACACCGGATCGTTCGTTTTACACATTTTTTGGTTAATTTCACACGAAATCCGCTGCAGCTTTAAAACTCTCAGATATTTAAAATAAATTTAAGGAAGCAGCCGCTCGGATCGTCACGTTTTCACAGAATTATGAAAGAAATATAACATCAGACGCTCAGAACTTTGCAAGATGTGATTTCTTCTTTAAACCAAACTCAGTTCGCTGCTTATTGTTGAATTATTTAATAGTTATAATTACTATGTGCATTATTTATAATCGGCTTTTAAGCTCTTTAATTATTTATCGTAGATGTATTTTAGCTGTTTTACCGTAAACTGACGAATTTGGTTCCTTTGCGTCTTTAAACAAAACATTTGAGTCGCTAGAATAAAAGTAAAACCATCTAAAAACTCTTTTGTTCCCATTACTGGTTCATACTTTTATGATTAATATGATAAGTGCATTCTTTGTACCGGCCAGCAGGGGGCGACTGCTCCGGGAAATTGCACCGACTTCTCAGTTGGTTTATCGCCTCTGGAAACGCTCTCCTGATGAGTTTATGGTTTCAAATTCTAGCTTAAAGCCTCCTTCAACACAACAAGATGCTCGTTTATGGAATTAGGGTTCGATTTAGAGTCAGATGTACGACAAAGACGAGTCCGGTTTCAGTAAAAATGTTGGAAAATGTTTTTTAAAAAAGCAAAAGCGATGCGTCCAGGCGTCGTGAATTATGTCGTTTTCATTGTTCAGCTTCATTGCAGAACCTTCGGACGGAGTCGGTGCGTCGAGTCACAAAAACCAATGTTTAGTCCAAAGAGCTGCGCCGGTCCGAAGCCAAAGCGCCGACGTGTGCAGCAGAAACCCGGCGTTGCGTAACTGAACACGGCCGTTATGTAACGTCCCCACAAGACTCGGCGGCCAAACATAACGGACGCACGGCCTCGTGAAGCGCCGACACAAAAAGAGTTTGTTGTCTAAAACGCCGGGCTCTGGTGGGACCGGACCGCCGTTATGTCACCGGGCTGCAGAGGAACCAGGCTGCTGACAGGAACAGATAAAAATAAAACCACCGGAGCAGTGAAACATCCAGAAACTCAACATCACAGCAGACATCTGGGAAACAAAATTCATTTTACTGATTTAATCACGGCAACGCAGATTGAACAGAACAAAACACTATTGTTTACAAAAATGCAGACTTTGGATGAGTTATTTATTGTTTTATTTTTTACAGTCAACATATGAATTTA
>NW_007579317.1:100882-107323 GCF_000690725.1 Stegastes partitus | reverse complement strand
GCCTTTTTTTGGTCTAAATATAAATTAATACGTAGATACTTAACACCAGATTTTACTCGATCTTATCTGTAGTTTAACAAAACAGTGAAAATCTGTAGAATAACAATAAAAATATAAATATTATTGACCATCTTTAATGGTGTATATTCTTATTTTTCTGTCAAATAACAGAGATTTTGTGTAAAATGATGCTTGTAATCATCTAAAACGTGAAAAAATGAACTGACATTGATACAAACACTCATTTTCAGGTGAACTTCATTTTACTAGAAATCATCTGTGATTTAAGGAAACAGAACAAATCTGTAAAATGCCTCCAAAACTACCGTTAAAAACGATTAAAAGTTTATTTTTTACAGCGTCGTGCTGCTGATGCTCATCGATGACGATTATTGATCCTTATTTTAGTTGTTTTTTAAAGAAGAAAAACAAAATAAATTAAGAATTATTCACTTTAAAACATTAAACACAGGATTTAATGTTCAGATGAACCTCGCGTGGCAGCGTTTGGCCGTAATGACGTCAGCGTTGGTTCACGTTTCCGAGCAGCTGATCGTCACTCTGAAGCCGTTTGACCTGATTAGAGATCTGCTGCATAAACAGAGCTGACGGAGGCGTCCTTTGTTCCCAATCGCCGATCAATCCAAGACAAATCGCTGCGGCTGCCGCCCGTTAGCTTGCCGGCCGGCCGGCAGGACGAGGCGAGAGCTTCGAGCTCCGTCTGCAGCTCGGCGGTCGGGTTTCCCTCCAGAACTCCTGCTGCCGCTCGGAGGCCCACAATCCTTCAGTACAGAGCAACAAACACCGAGTCCCAGAAATGTGGTTTTGTCCCTCAAAGCCCCCGTGATCAGAAATTAAATGTGAGATTTAAGAACCGCTCCCCTTCAGAGCCAAAACAAAACGACTCAAATCGACGTTCTCGCGCTGATTTCGAGCTTCTGCAGCGACACCAGAGTGTCTCTCAAACCGATGAAGACGCCCGACTGTGGAAAACATGGCAGCAGTTTGGGTTTTGTTGTTTCCAAATGTGATTTTAAAAGTTTCGTTGTCGTGTTTCCTGCAGTCGGAGAACAATGGAGCCCGTCGGAGTCGGCGTTAACCCTCCGAACCCGAAGCAGTTTGAAGGTTTTTTATTATCCCGTCTCGTTTTTCAGCTTCATGGACGAAGACGAAGCGACTCAGAGACGTCGTCTGTGCAGCGGCTCCAAGGACACGAGTTATGAAACTCTGAAAGTTTCACTTCCTGCACTAATTATGTCACAAACGAGGACAAATCCTGTCGTTTCACCTTAAAACTCTCTGAATTTTGATCCCGTGTCCGTTGGTCGTAGCCGAGTCACTCGTGGCTTCATGTTTGCGCCGAGGAGTCCAGAATTTTTTGTTTTTGACAGAATTAGTTTCGTACAAATGGTTGATTTTTGGTGAATTTCTAAATGAGACGTTGCACATGTTCTGACAAATCCTGTAGTTGTGGCTGTTTTTTTTAAAGGCTGTTAAAAATGTAAACGACGCAAAACAAGAACAACCGAGAGCAGAGAGACGAAAAAAAGAAAAAGAGACATGAAATGATGACAAAGTGATAGAAAATGACTCAGAGTAGAAAAAAACAAGACAAGAAACAACAGAAAACGACACAAACGAGGCACACGGCGATAAAACCCGACACAAAACGAGACGAAATGAGAAAAACGAGACACGAAACAATGAAAACGAGACATAAAATTACAAAACTGGGACTGAAGACGACACAAAACGACATCAGCGAGACACAAAACAGCAGAAACAAAAAAGAAAACGACACAAACGAGGCAGAGGTGACCAAAAACCCGACACAAAACGACAAAATGAGAAAAATCAGACATGAAACACAATCAAGACACAAAATAATGAAGAACGAGACGTAAAATGACAAAAAAAAAAAAAATAACACAAAAAAACAGAAATGACACAAAACAACGGAAACGAGACACAAAATGAGAAAAATGAGACAGAAAATCACAACAACAACAAAACAAAACCAGCAGCGAGACTGAAAATGAACAAATGAGACACAAATAAAAATTTAAATGTTGGTTTCTGGTTTTTCCCATTTTTTGCAAAACGACTAACAAAAGAAACGAAGCTGTGTGCTGTTGTGTGTCGTCTCTCGGTTCTCTCTCGTTCTTCGCTTTACGTGAGCGGTGAAGGAAAAGGAGACGGAACAACAGAACCTGGACCAGAACCAGCTGCTCAGCGGGTTCCTGACCCGAGCAGCTCCGTCCGTTAATCATCTCTGATTCGTCCCGGCGACCTTTCAGCAGCTTTCTTTTATTAATTTGCTTTTATTAGCCGCCGTCCCACCGGGTCGCGTCTAATCAAGCGTCTCC
Organism: Stegastes partitus; assembly: GCF_000690725.1. NCBI lineage: Eukaryota > Metazoa > Chordata > Actinopteri > Pomacentridae > Stegastes > Stegastes partitus. The sequence goes on along the minus strand of NW_007579317.1, from coordinate 104,957 downwards.
TCACCGACCAATCAGAACCCAGACATCCTTTAGTTCAAACACAGGAAAGAAAAACAAAAAGCCTCTTTTGACCAGAACACATTTCATCGTCTTGGACCTGAACCTCTGTCCGTTCAGAGCTCCATCGTCATAAACACAGTAAATGAGTCGCTTCCTTTTCTTCTCGCCGTCGTCGCTCGCTGGAGGTGAAGGCAGCGTGATACCTGTGCTGCTGGCGCTTCGTCTGATTGGCTGCAGTCCGGAGGTGTTTCAGCACCAAACAAACCGGAAAAGTCGCCAATAAATCGGAGTTTCTCAGCACGTATAGCGCCAAAGCTCTGAGCCATCCTTCTGATGACCTGCAGCGCCGGCGCTGAGGACGAATCGGGCGTTCTGGGAAACCCTGACGTCGGGTCGAGGTTCTGATCAGCAGAGTTTCTGTTGGACTCCAGATTAAAACCGTGAAGCTGCCGAGACGGAAAACGACCGACGCAAGACACAGAATGAGAAAAACGAGACGCGAAACAGTAGAAACGAGACAGAAAATGAGACGAAGGAGGCAGAAAATACTGAAAAACGAGACAGAAGACGACAAAACAACCTGACAAAAAACCAAAAATGAGACTAAACAACGGACACAAGACAAAAAATCCTACAAATGAGACAAAATTTGAAAAATGAGGCACAAAACAAAAGAAACAAGATTAAAAAAATGAGAGAAGACGACACAAAACCATGGAAATGAGACACAAAATGACAGAAGCAAAACAGAAAATGAAATAAAGGCGACACAAAACCATGGAAACGAGACAAACAAGACAGAAAATGACAAAGAAACTGACGATAAACAAGACATGAGGCTAAACAACGGACACAAGACATGAAATCTTTTTAAATGACAGCTGATGGAAGCTTTCGGTTAAATCTGGTTTGTTTTTGGCTGTTTGTGAAACGATGACAATCTGGAGCTTAGATTTGCTCCTTTTCATGGTTATTTCAAGGACAGTTGGAAAGTTTGAAAATCTTTCTGTTTTTACAGTCTCTGGATCCAACAAACGGTTCTGCTTTGGCTGTTTCTACCTGGTTTACAGTCAACAGGCCGTTCAGGAGGAATCATCAGATCTCAGCTTCTAAACGTTGCTGCAAACATTTTCTGTACTTTTATCTGCATTTTTTCATTTTTTAATTTGTAGAAACGTTAATTAAAACGACAGCGTTTCCACCAAATTCTCCAAAACCATCATGTTTTATATGAATAAAACTCAGACGCTGAGTCTTTCCTCCAGGCCTTCTCCAGACCTTCTCCAGGCCTTCTCCAGGCCTTCTCCAGCTCTTCTCCAGGCCTCGCTCCACGTTCCCGTCTCAGAACAAAGGAGGTTCTTCCTTCTGGTCCGACGGTTTTTATTTCTTTCCTTCCTTCCTTCGTGGTTGTGACTCAGCCTGATAAGTTGGGGGTTTGTTTTCCCTCCTCGCTGCTCGTTCGTCGAACAAAGAAAGTCAGCGCGGCGGGAGATAAGATAGCGGCGGTAAACAGAACAGAACTCGACTGGCGTCTTTTTGTTCTGCTGCTCGCTGAGCCGAGTCGAGTGTTTTCATATCGCCGTCGCGTTCCGCTCGGCGTCCTGATGAAGTTTCCTCCGCCGGAGATCCTCCCGTCTGAAAACTTCCCTCTGCGGCGCTTCCAGGACGCTTCAGTCGAGTTCGGATACGAGGAGACGTGATTAAAACAGGAAGCTCATCACAGACGCTCCTCTTCACGGTGTTGGTGCAGGAGGTGGTGAACACCGGGTCGCTCTGAGCAGCTGAGGACAGGCCCGGTTCTGCTCCGGTAGAGGGTTCTGGACGGACGGTCCTGAGCAGCTGACGAGCTGCTAGCAGGAAGAAGACGTCCGTCTGAGAACACGGTTCATTTATAAATCAGACTCGGAGGCGTCGGATCGATGTGGAAACAACAGAGAGGTGCATCAACATCCGGCCGCTGGGTTCTGTTCAGCCTCCATGCTGTCCACCTGTAGGGGAATAATAAACAAACAAACAAACAAACAAACAACCTGTTGACATTCTGACCCACTGCTCATCAGCAGGCCTCTCATTGGTCCACGACTGTTTTATACATTTATCTAATTTTTTTAAATTATTCTTTTTAACCACAATTCAAAAGCAACGTCTCAATTCACTAAATTATAATTTAACAAATTTTTATTTATTATTACTTTTTTCAGTTTCTGTGAATTTTGCCTTTTCATTAACTTCATTGATTATTTATTGTATAAAACTGAAGGACTCATCAAACGGGTCGTGTTCTGGTTGTTGTTTTGGTCGTCTTGCGTCACGTTTTGGTCGTTTTGTCATATTTTGATCTTTTTACATGTTTGTTTTTTTGCATCTTTAGATCTTTTTATGGAACTTTGGTGTTTTTGTTTCCTTTCTGTTGTTCTGAGACCGATTTCCTGATTTTTAGTCTCATTTTTCTCATTTTGTTTCTCATTTTGATCATTTTTGTGTCTAATTTTTCATCTTTTTTCTCATTTTGTGCCTCATGTTTACACATTTAGTGCATCATTTTTCTCATTTTTTATCTCAGTTTATCTGTTGCCGTGTCGTCTTTCTGTTTGTGTCTCATTCTTATTGTGTTTCTTGCTGCTTTTCTGTCTCATTTATTTCGTTGTTTTGTCTCATTTTTCACATTTTTAAAGTATTTTTTTCTGAATTTTTTAAACAATCTGCTTCAAATGGTTTGTTTTTGGTGACTTTTCAATGAACTGTCCTGATTTCAAGCTTCGATTTGGTTCGTTTTCCTGACAGACGTCTCACACGGTTAGTTCAAGGACCGTTTTTTAAAGTTGGAAATCTGAATCTTCTGTGATAAATTGTGTCATTTGGGTTTTTTGGTCTTTCTTTTCAGCAATACTAAAACAACTCAGCAGCAGGTTGTGGAGTTCAGAGCATGAACACAGATGCACCTTCTAGAAAATACAATGAGAAAGGAAATGTGTTTTTATTCAGCACCTTATCAAAGGTTCCTGAAAACGATTTACAGGTAAAAACTTAATGAATCCGACACAAACAGGTTGAATAAATTCACACATATTTATTGAATGATTATAAATAATAAAACTGATGAACCAAAACAGCTCAGAGACGAGCGACAGGAAGGAGATGAAGTGTCCAGGAAAATCAAATTAAACAGAATTAATTAAAAGTGTTTAAGTTTCATAGTAACATCTCCACGTATTCAGGACGCTGCTGGATTCATCAGCTGCTTGGTTTTTTTATTTATAGCTGAACAGATGTAATTACATGACGGGAGTCAGTGAGCAGAAAACTCGATGACAGATCAATGTGCACAGCCTCAACCCGATTAATAAACCCATTTTACCGGCGTCTCCGTCTGAATCCGGTGTCGGCGGTATCGATCTGAACACGCTACACGCTTCGGCGCATTCATCCGTTCAGCAGCTCGCATCGTGAAGACGTCGCTCGGAGCCGAACATCCGTCTGGACTGATGGCTGAGTTCGTCCCGACGTGGTCTCCAGACATCGTGGTGTTCATCGGATGATACCGAGACGTGGTGACGGCGCCGTCGACTCGCTTCGGTTTGTTCACCGATGAAAGAACAACTTCTAACAAACATGTTGTGCTTCGTTATTTATATGTGAGTTCCTGCATGCATATGATAATTAAAATGCACGGGAGTGAATGAGGATGTAGCCGACGTCACACAAAGTTTCTTCCCTCGACGCTCCAGCGCGAGCCAAACAAGAAGCTACTTCCTGTTTCAAGGCTCCTCCCCCTGAAGCTGGTTTCAGGTTAATGTAATGTGAACGCTGCTTTATTTCACCGTCTTCTTGTCTTTTTCAAACACTGATTCAAAATAACGCACATACCTTTAACTGGGACGCACCGAGGAGGAAAGAACCTGAGCGAAGGATTTTTGTTTAGTTTGGGGGGATTTCTTTGTGTCGAAACAAACAAAAACAGGAAAAAAACAGTCAAATTTTACCAGTAAACTATGATTTGTTTGCTAAAGTAAACACATTAAAACAAATGGGAAGTGTGGCTGCTGCCCTGGTGGATTTGCAGAACAAAACCAGT
>NW_007579317.1:98656-100190 GCF_000690725.1 Stegastes partitus | reverse complement strand
GTTTGAAGGAATGTTGTTGTTAAAAAGTCAGATTTACTGAAAATACCGAAAATCAGTAAAAACCAAAGAAAAATGTCAGATTTTCAACTTTACGACGGTCCTTGAACTACTCGTGCACCACCTTCACCTTTGCCAGAAAAATTAACGAATTAAAAATGAATCAAAATCGCTTTATTCTACACAAATTGGCCAAAATAAACCATGAACTGATATCTATGAGACAAGAGCAAAACAAACAGCTGCTTCATTTTCATGCGAACTCGTCGTACGTTTCTCTTCAGACACTTTGCTGCAGTTGATATTTTAAACTTTATGACCTCTTTAGACAAACTTTACTCCACATTTCTGTCGTGTAGCTTCTCTTCGCTTCACTTTGTCCGATAAGAGTTCAGGTCCTGATTGTGTTTCTGTCGCTGTTTTCATTCATTTAGCTTCTAAAAAATCAAAGCATTTCATAATTTTGCAGCCCTTTTCTTTTTTGGCATTTCCTGTGGAAGTATTTGCACATTCTGGTCTGTAAACAGTGTCGACACATAAAGTTTTCTGATAAATCTGATAAATATGGCATCAAAGATTAGTGCAGACTCTTATATAACAGATAAATGTTGCCTGGAATCAGTTATAAACGGATTTATCAGCGGTTTGAAGAGGCGGCAGCGTTGATTGGTTTGATAGTTTTGTGTGTTGGATGCAGAAACACACCACGGCTGTATAATTGAAGGGCTGCAGCGTAAACAGCAGCAGGTTTCCTCCTGATTCAGAAGCTCGTTAATAAAAGGCTTCGGCGTTTGAATATTCCGTCTGAAAGCCGCCCCGCAGCACTTAATTAAACATGACACGGAGGCCGGCGCTATGGCGGAGGAGGGATGACTTATTTAAACGCGATCGGGTGATTTTGGGGATGCTTTACGGCGCTGACCTTTAGCTGAAGGCCGCGCTTTACGACCCGCCCGCTATCGGTCCACAAACAAGCCTTCGTTAATGATTATTTGTGTTTTCCTGAGTGGAGGATGATCGGCTGGAGGGGGATTCTCACAGCGACGCACGCTGAAGTGATGCTCGGCATGTCAATATGGCCGCCGCGCGATAACAGCGATCAGACGAGGGCTGCAGGGCGAAGACGCTAAATCTGTCAGCGGTGTCTCTGCTGCTCAAGGTGCTCGCTTCCTGCCGCAGACGGACAATTTCTCTTCCATCTAAACAAGCTGAACATTGAAACACGGTGCAAATTAAAAACCCGTTCATTGAGCTTGTGACTAAATAATATGACGGCACTTCAGTAAAACACATCCGCTGTGGTGTTCATGATAAATGTGTAAAATATGAACACCGTATACGTCATGCATTTATACAAAACTTCTATTTTTTATGTAGTAGGCTATAGATAGCCTGCCAATGGAGGCAGCCATGTTTGTAGTCCTTATTTCTTAGTCCAGTATCGATCAGCCAATCACCTGGTTGCTATTATTGATCAACAGGACAATCCATGGTGTTAGCATGCTGTGTGGCTAATGTGGCTAACATTAGCTTTGAT
>NW_007579317.1:95224-96641 GCF_000690725.1 Stegastes partitus | reverse complement strand
TCTTTATCCTACAACCACTGAGACCCGTTCACTGACCTCAGATGATCTTTATATAATAACTGTGACACCATCTGGCTGCACCTTTGCACTATAAAGCGGCTGAATACGTTTATTTTGCTTTTTATATTTTAAAATCATTGCTTTGTAGAAATCTGTTTCCATTCCAAAAGAGCCTTTTTTTTCTTTTTTCCGCAAATGTTTGTCAAAAAAGGCCAAATTGAGTGGAGCAGGATTCAGGGTTGAAAGGCAGTAAAAGGGAAAAACTTCTGAGGACTGTGTGTTCGGCTGTTTGTGGTCTGATTTCCGTCCAACAGAAGTCGTTTTCTGAGGCGATTCTTCAGTTCAGCGGCACATTTCCTTGTGATGAACAGTTTCATCAACAGCGCTCTTAGAAGTCAGTCCTGCAGCCTGCGAGCGAGGTGGAAATCACTATTTTCTGCACAGTGTGGTCGCAGTTATTCCCTCACAATGCGGCCCCCTTGCTCGCCTAAGTCCCGTGCATTATTGGGGGCTTTGAAGTGCGCGAAGTCGAGCTGCTCAGCCTTCAGCCGGCTTGTCGGGCGGCCAGCGTTGCTTGGTGACACGGCGGCGGCGGCGGAGCGCGGTGGGGTTTAGCTGCTGACGGCGCTGCGTTCAGGCGCCGCACACACACCGAGAGCAGCTAATAAAAATGTTTATTAAACAATTCTCTGTGGCACCGGGCGCAATTCATCTCCCTCTGCCCCCAACCTGCCAACACACATGCAGGGAGGTTAGCTCGGCTGTAGCGCTGCAGCAGGCGACGCACACACTCGCCGCTGATGAGTCATCTCTGCTGCATTTAAAGCAGATTTATACAGTGTTGTTGGTGGAGCTGCTGGAAACTCAGAGTCTGCTAACACCCACAGTAAATAAATAGATCCAACGGCGCTCCTACGCACTCTGAAGGGAGAACATGGCACGCCAGATCCCATTCTGATGCGCCGGCGAGTCAGCCAGGCAGATGGTCTGTTGGTCAGTTGTCTGGTTAATGAGCTGTCAGTCGGTCAGTCGGGCTTCTTGGCCGAGGTGGGAAAGTTGCATTTATAGCAGCAAAAGTAGACAGAAACATGCTTCATTCCTCAAATGTGTACTTTCAGTGTTTGCATCTGTGTTATGCACATGGTTGGAAGCATTGTTTTACATGAACACGCTCACGCTGTGGCCTCGGTGCTTCCTCAGAACACCGGCTAAATGTCATCGATGTGACGGTTCAGAACCTGCAGATTCTCCGTCGGAATTAAAAAATCTTGCACTGAAAACAACTGAAGGGATAAATTTCCCACTTTCCATGATTGTGGCGATGATAACTTTGCACTGTGCAGAATTGTAGAAATTAGTAAAGTATTCAAACCTGCCTTCTGTGTACTAAACTAGCTCAATGCAGCATTTTGCATGC
>NW_007579317.1:89941-91084 GCF_000690725.1 Stegastes partitus | reverse complement strand
CTTCAGAGGAGTCATAGGAGTCTTGGTGGCCTCCTTCACTAGTCTCCTTCTAGTACCTCCTTCAGAGGAGTCATAGGAGTCTTGGTGGCCTCCTTCACTAGTCTCCTTCTAGTACCTCCTTCAGAGGAGTCATAGGAGTCTTGGTGGCCTCCTTCACTAGTCTCCTTCTTGCTCGGTCTCTTAGAACGTCCTGCTCCATTCTGTCTCTTTAAAGAGGGTAAAGCTTTTATACTTTAATCATCTGACATTCATGTTGTTGAACAAAAGCCAAACAAGTCGACCAGGACTCATGTTGAACAGCAATGAAATGAGGAAACTTCTTTCAGGCCTCGTTTCAGGTGAGGAGGTTGATTTTCTCAGCTGATGAGTTCGTCATCTGGTCGGGGAGCTGGTTGGTTGGGAAGCTAACAAGTCGTGTAACGGCTGATTAATCGTCTGATTGTCTCGTCGGAGCATCTTTGTCGCCGCTCAGCTGTTTATTAATTAGTCGCTCAGTGGTTTTATGAACCGACGATGTGCAAACGCAGCAGCAGCAGCAGCGTCGATAAACGAAGCAGGCTTTCCCACGCGTTCTCCGTCCGTTCAGGGATTTAATTCAGTCGGTCAACTTTATTTTCGGCGCGTCAGCCGAGTTCAGCATCAAACGTCTCACCCAGACGGCGCCCTCGGCTCTGTTGTGACCTTCTGTTTCACCAGTTGTGATCTCCACGCTCGGATTTGTTAAATGAGATGATTAGATCGCTCTTGATAAGAGTGTTTTTGGAACATTTAAAAGGTTTTTTTTTGGTTTTTTTAAAGCACCGGCAGCAGTATTTAACAGAGTGCCTGCCCTCGCTTATCACCTGTCAAGAAATCAGCCTCAAATCTTTCATTTTAAGCTCTGCAGGTTTCCAGCTCAGCGTTCCTGCCCTGGGAGCGCTGGCAGAGAGCTCAGGCATACTGATGAAGGACGGAAAATGAGTTATTCTAAGGCCCCCTGTCCATTTAGCGTGAAATCAGAAAAGCTATCCGCGGCCAGAGAGGAGCCGTGAAGCCTCCGGTCCAGTGTTTGGTCTTAATTGTTTGGGTCTTATGATTCCGATGGTTCCAGACGAGAAGGAAGAAGAACCCAGAGTGGTCCTCAGTGTCCCACAGTGAGGGTGA
>NW_007579317.1:83673-89100 GCF_000690725.1 Stegastes partitus | reverse complement strand
GTAGAAAGATGTTCCACCATCAGCTGTAGAAAGATGTTCCACCATCAGATGAATGTATCTCCACCAGCTGGTTCCTCTGGTCTCTGGTTCTGATCCGTGCTGCATGTATTCATTGATCCAGGAGGTTTTATTTTTCTCTCGGTGTCTCTGAGGAAACTCTTCCTGCAGTTCAACCTGGATGCTGGATGTTTCCAGGTTCAGCTGTAGTTGAGTCTGTCGTAGTAACCAGTCGGAGGAAAGACGTTCATTTATTATGATTAAATAATAAATTTGATCATTTTGCTGTTTTTTCTCTTTGTGTTCATATATTTTATCTGTATGAGGTCACTGTTCTGTTTTTATTTGTCTTTCCTCCGTTGTTTTGTCCCATTAAGCTCATAAATGTGTTATTAGTCATGTTTGATGTATTTTTGTCTTTTGTTTTGTTTTTTTAACTAGTTTTGTTCCATTTTGCTTCTTTTTTTTTTGCCTAATTTTGTTGGTGTTTTAGTCTTATTTTGATCGTTTTCTGTCTTTTTCTGTATTTATTTTTTTGAAGGTTTGTTCTCTTGCTTTGGCCGTCGTCGTCCCTTTATGCTCATATTTGTCTGTTCTTTGTTTTTTATTTGTCTCACTTTGGCCACTTTTCTTCCACTCTGCTCACTGTTGTCCTGTTTTTCTGTTTTATTGCTGTTTTCTGTCTTATTTTGGTGGTTTTCTGTTTATTTTGTCGTTTTTTTCCGTCTCCTCTTGGTTCTGTGGAAACGCTGCTGCTAGTCAACCTGAGAATCGCCTGTACTTGTTTTTCTCCTGATTTCGTGTCTTTTTCCCACAAAGACATTGATATGATCTGATGAGAACTGGGTTCGTCTTCAGAGCCAGTGCATGTTAGAGAAGCTTCGGTCTGTAAAGACGTCCTGTTTCCGGTAAATGATCCCGAGCCGGTCCTGGTGCTCAGACCTCACGTTGTCTCTGCACAAAGTCCAGCAGCAGCCGTCAGATTGATTTCAGAGGTTTTTTTCTTCTTCGGGTGTCTGACGGAGGACTCGGCCGATGAATCTCCCAGCGGCGCCTCTTAAATCTGTCTCTGGGCCTCGTGTCCGTCCTGGTGAGCGGCTGATGGATGGCGGTAATGGGCTGCTGTCTGCGGACCGGAGAACCGCCCGGTTCTGCTGCTGTGACCTGGTTACAGAACCTGCAGGTTTAATAAGGCTGCTGCAGGTTTAGCACCAACAGAAACTCTGACAGAGCTGCTGTGTCTGAGCAGACGTCATAACGAGGGTTTCATTAACCATCGGACTGGATCTGCTCGTTTAGAGGCTGATGGGGGTGATGTTCTGGTGATTTCTGGTTTTATGTGGTGATTGGGGTAATGTGAGGTGACTTTCTGGTCATTCTGGGTCTTTTTGTGGTGATTCAGCATTCCTTATCATGATTTTACATCTTTTGAAGCTGATGTTGCAGCTTTATTGGTAACTTTGCATGTTTGTGCTGATTTGGTTTCCCGGTTTGTTTTTGTGATTTGGATCTTTTTGTGGTGATTCTGAATTTATTTGTTTGGATTTCACATCTTTTTGGGGTAATATTGCAGCTCTGTTGGTCATTTTGGTTTTTGTGGTCGTTTAATGTCTGTTTCTGGTGATTTTGGTAATTTTCTAATGATTTAGGATCTTTTTTGGTGATTTAGTGTCTTTTTGTGGTGATTTTGGTCTTTTTGGGTTGATTTTGCGTTTCTTTGTCATGATTTTGCATCTTTGTGGTGATTTTGGCAATTTTGTGGTGGTTTCATGCTTTGTTTTCTCAGTGATTTTGTGTCTTTTCGGTGTGATTTTGCGTTTCTTCGTGGTGATTTCACGTCTTTTTGGGCCAATATTGCAGCTTTAATGGCACTTTTGAATGTTTGTAGTGATTTCATGGTTTGTCTACGGTGATTTTGGTCTTTTTGCAGTGATTTAGTGATTTTTTTCTCTTTAGTTAGGGTCTTGTTTGGTGATTTTGCAGCTTTTTGTGGTGATTTAATGTCCTCTTGTTGTGGTTTTGCCATTTTTTCTGGTGGTTTAATGTTTTCTGTGACGTGATTTTGGTCTTTTTGTGGTGATTTTGCATTTCTTAGTGGTGATTTCATTTTTTTTAATGGTATGGCAGGTTTTTGGTGCTTTCACATCTTGTTTTGATTTTGTGGTAATGTAGTGCCTTTTTGTGGAGATTTTGGTCTTTTTGTGGTGATTTTGCAGGTTTTTATGGTAATTTTGTGTCAGTGCTGGGATTTTATTCCTATTGAGGTAATTTTGCATGTTTTTGTGGTGATTTTATGGAGATTTTGGTGTTTTCATGGTGATTTCACGTCTTTTTCAGGTGTTGTGCAGCTTTTTTTTGGTAATTCAACATCGTTGTTGTGATTTTAGTGCTTTTCTTGTAGTTTTGCATCTTTTTGTGGTGACTTTGCTCATTTTGAGGTGAATTCCTGCTTTTTTTCCGGTGATTTCGTGTCTTTTCGTGGAGATTTTGGCCTTTTTTTCCGGCGATTTCGTGGATTTTCAGTGCAGCTGCCTCCTACACGTGTTCCCGTCTTTGTGCCTCCGACTCAGGAGCGAATGTTTTATTCATGGAGCCGTCCAGCCGGGCGGAGCTGCGCGGCGTGTTCAAGGCCTCTCGCTGTGTTTCCTCTCCACCGGCGTGTTCCTCCACCTCCAGCCTTGATGTTTGCCTCCACAGCAGCTGCTCCTGCGCTGCCACCTGCGCGTCCTTCTCGTTTGTGCTTTCGCCGCTTCGTCCTTGATGTTGCTGCTTTCTGCTCCTTTATCTTCACGTCCTTCGTCTTTAAGTTTTCATCAGCTGGACTCCTGCTTGGACCTCCAGCGCCTTCGTCCTTGGAGCTCGTGTTTTCAACCGCAGAAGGTCTTCGTAGCAACGCCTCGACCCGGCGACCGGAGGCTGGAAAAAACCTCGTCAGGTGTTCTGTGGATGAGCTAAATGCTGATGAGCTGAACGAACCTGTAGAGCAACATAAATACAACACGTCAGCCGGTGGTTCAGTGTAGATTAGTGATAATTATGGTCCTGTTGTGTCATTTTGGTGATTTTGATCTTATTGTTGATCTTTTGCTTGTTCTTCAGGTGGTTTTCTGTCTTTTCGTGGATTTTTTGTGTTTATTTCATGCATTTTGTGGTGATTTTGATCTTGTCATGATTTTTCAACTTTTATGGTGATTTTGTGTCTTTTATTGGATTTGTTTTGTGTTGATTTCACATCTTTTCATCATGATTTTGGGTCTTTTATGGGGATTTTGGTCTATCTATGTTAATTTTTGCATACGTTGATGGTAGTTTTGTGGTCATTCAGGTGTTATAGACGTGATTTTGTTCTTTCTTTTAGGTGATTTCACATCTTGTTGTCATGATTTTGGTCTAGTTACAGTGGTTGTGTGTATTTAAATCCTAATTTTATAGTAATTCAACTTTTGTAGATGAGATTTTAACCTTTTTTCTGCTGATTTCACATCTTTTTGTGACAATTTCACGTCTTAATGTTGTGATTTTGCAACTTTTGTGGACAGTTTGGTCTTTTTTATTGCAAGTGTGCGAATTTAATTGTTGTTTTGGTCATTTTGTGTTGATTTTGCGTCTCTTTGAGTCGATTTCACACCATTTCCTGGTGATTTGATCTTGTTGTTGTTGTTTTGCTTACTCTTAAGGCGGTTTTGTGTTGACTTTGCATATTTCTCTGGTTATTTCATCTCCGTGGTGGTTTTTTGTGTTTTTTATGTGATCTCATGTCTCTGAAGCGATTTTGCATCTTTTATGGTGATTTTGTGTCTTTAAGTGCTAATTTCAGTCATTTAGTGGATTTTTTTGTGTTGATTTCCAACACTTTTCTGGTGATTTCACATCTTCTTGTTTTGATTTTTCAACTTTTGTGGTGATTTTGTATCTTTTAGGGGATTTTTTTGTGTTGATTTCACATCTGTTTGTCATGATTTCGCAAATTTAGTGGTGATTTTGGTCTATTGATGGTGATTCGTGCATATGTTGATGTTACTTTTGTGGTAATTCAAGTCTTTTAGAGGTGATTTTAAACTTTTTTTCTGCTGCTTTCACATCTTTTTGTGACAACGGGGCTGTTTGTAGTGATCGTGCATATTTGATGGTAATTTCAGTCATTTTGTGGTGATTCTGTTTCTGTAAAGATGATTTTTCATGTCGACGCAGGATTCCATCTGGAAACTTTAAATCATATTTAATCACTTTGTTCTGCGCGTCTCGTTTGATAATTTGGCAGAAATACGTCGTTTCTACTAATTTGATTCTGTAAAAACACTAAAGGTTCTGAGCTCACTGGTGCAGCTTTAAGAGTTTGAAGGCGGGAACATTTCAGACTTTCCATTTTAGTTAAATAAATGGTTTTGTTCGTTTTCCTGTGGTTCCTGTCCTGCTCACTGGGTCATGTTGTGGCTGTTTGTAACAGACGAGCAGGACTTTATTTTGCATTTACATTCAGGAAACATGCGTCAGCAGCAAAAGAAAGAAAACAGCTTCAATGACGATATTTGTTGTGTCCGTGTTTCTAAATGCTGCATCTCGTCCGTGATGAAAGTTCTTTTATTTTCCTGGTAATTCATATATAATCCTGCTGCTGCTGTTTAATTATGTGTGTCTGTATCTCAGGCCTCAGCCTCTCTGCAGCTTTATTTCCTGCAATATTAAACCACAGAACAGCAGCGTCCACTGACCACATCTCCACAGACGGCCGGTTGTTTTGGCGCCGAGGCTTCTCTTTTTAATCCCTTCCCATCTCATTTGGGTCTCTTCGTTTGGCAGACAGCAAACAGATCAATAAAGAGCCCCGGGTTTGCCTTTAGAAGATAAGAATGTTTGGAACCGGACTGAGAGCGGCAGCGAGCTTTTTAAAAAAGTGTCCGTCTTGCTTTGTTTTTTATCGATCATCTCTTTAAACTCGGCCAATTAGGGATGCAGCTGGTCACCGTGGCAGCAACCGAAGGCAGAGCAGAGAAATTAGATATTACCAAACCATCATCATCTTCATTACGGCGAGCTGCTCCTCGCCCTCCAGGCCTCCCAGCTTCGTCCACCGCGATTTGGAGCCGCTGCTAATAAGCTGCCACTCAAACTTGATTTATCTCTGCAGCAGCTTCACACAAACATGCAGCGGGAAGCGTGTCCGAGTTCCATCAACACGTATGTACGATAAAACCAGCTCCGGAATAACACAGGAAAGATTAGAGTTCAGCACATGGAGCTGTGGCACCGAAACAAACCCAAAACAAACCCAGAACGATTTAATGTCATTGAACAGCATCCAGACGGCGTTCACGTTAAATCAGTTTATGTTCAGGTTGTTCTCCAGGATTCATTCACCTTCACACCAGGAGGCTGCTCGTCTCCTTCTAGTACCTCCTTCAGAGGAGTCATAGGAGTCCTGGTGGCCTC
>NW_007579317.1:78170-80054 GCF_000690725.1 Stegastes partitus | reverse complement strand
TGTGTTTTTATCTCCGCTGTCACTGAATCAGCGTCTGTTTGTGCTCGTTTGGCTTCTGTTTTATTCCGTTTGAACCTTTTTCGGGTCTTTTTTTGTGTCTTTGTGGTCACTTTGGATTTATTAGCATGTGTGTTTCTTATGGTTTTGAGTTTTGCTCGTCGTTTTGTGCGTCTCGGAGGTGGTTTGTGTTGAATCAGCCTCCGTTTGTGCTCATTTTGAACCTCTTTGTGTCTCTTTTGTGAGCCTCTGTGTTGGTTTTTGTGTCTTTGCTGCTGCTGTGTGAGCTGCAGACGGTTGAAGTTGGTCTCTGAGAATCTGAACTCCGTCGCTTCATGACTGGTTGTTTTTTCGGTGAATGTGTCTGAAGTCTGGACGACGTTTTCTTCAGAGTGTCAGAAAGACGAATGTCGGCTGAAGCAGCGTTTTGCATGAGCGCCGCTGCAGGTAGATTTAATTTAGATGTCCGAGAGGCGCTGACAGCCGCTATCAGAGCTCCACCAGAACAAACCCGGGACACCAGCACCGCTGCTCTCTGATTGGTTCGCCACGGAGGCGGCGGAGAGGCTCTCGGCCGCTGATTGGCTTCATTTCCTCCTTCGCGAGAAGCTGCATTTGCATTTTAGTTCAATTACGCGCCGGCCTTGTTGACGAGGAGCCGAAGACGAAGCCCGGAGAGGATGAAGCCCTCAGAGTGGATCTCCTGCTGCTTCCTGCTTCCAACGGGAGGAAATCCACAGACAAAAATCACCAGAACACGTCACAACGGGGACGGAAACGGTCCCAGAACCTGGACCGATTCTGGTTTTATGGAGCTTTTAAATGGATTTCACCGTTATGGTGCCGTAAACCAGTGTTTCTATCAAAGCTCTGTATTTTTATTAACGATAATTAATCTTTTTATGATGTTCAGCCGTTAAATCGCACAATTTTTAATTTATTTTCATCAGGAAAACAACANACTGTATGTTTGATGGTTTAATGACCTCATGGACTGTATTTATGAAACCAGAACCAGGTTAGAAGTTCCAGATCAGTGCGTTGTGGTTCTTCTAGATGAGGATCAAACTGAATCGTGTCCACGTCAGACGTCCGTCTTTCTGCTGGCAGCAGTTTGTTGCTTTCAGATTTTTAACTGGATTTAAATCAGCAGAAGATATCGTTTTAAAACATATTTGCATTCACAGTCATTATGTTCATAGATGTCACATTGTTCTCTTCATCATGTTTCCTGCTGGTTGTGCTGCCAGACCTCCTCTTCCTCCAGCGCTGCGTCTCCTTTATTCTAATAACCAAGTTGTCTGCTGAGATAATCGAGGTTTAGCTTCATTTCATCTCCTGCCTGAGCTGCTCTGCTCCTCGTCTCCTTTCTTCTTCCTCTTCTTGGCCGTTTCCTCTTCAGCGCCGCCGATCGCGTTTCCGTCTCTGCAGCCGCCGATTGTTCTGCTCTGAAGGCGGCGGTTTGTGTTTCTGTCGGCCTGAGAAACAAACGCCTTCATCTGGAGACGAGCGGAGAGACCGAATCCAGACCGAGTGACTGGTGAGGAGGTTTATTAGTCCACAGAGGAGGAAGGAGCCCCGCAGAGCAAACGATGAGGAAATAAAGGAGCATCAAGCTGTAGACCAGGTGAAGCTGATGTGGTTGGAATTCACCCCAAACCTCCTTATTAGCACGTTCTAATTTATCTCCCTCACTTTGGACATTTTAAGTCTTTTTTTTAAATCATTCTGAACATTTTTTGAGTCATTTTAGAAATTTTTTGGACTTTTTTTGTCTTTCTGGACACTTTTTGAGTCTTTTCATGTTCGTCAGTTTAAGAATTAATTTAGTTGTTCGTCAATGTGTCACAGCTGCTTTTTTCTACGTACTAAAATTTAGTTTAATTT
>NW_007579317.1:74822-75768 GCF_000690725.1 Stegastes partitus | reverse complement strand
TCAGATTTATTTGTTCTGCTGCCAAAAGCTGACAGAACCTCAGTCCTGTCTTACTGAGACCATCTGGTCCATCGTTTCCTTCAGTGGCTTTTGGCACATTTTGATCATTTTTTGACGTTCTCACTCGTTTCTTTTGGTCATTTTGGACAAGTTTTGGTCATTTTTGTCATTCTTTCGGACACATTTTGTAGTTTCATGCAGCTTTTTGTGGGTCGTAGAGAGTTTAGTTGGTTCCTCGTTTCCTCCAGGTCGTTATGAAGCTGCTTTTTGGTTCCTTCAGTGAGTTAATTAGCTGCTCTTTGTAGATGTTAAAGGTCTACTGGCTTCAGTTTGACACCGTTAACAGTCGTTCTGTTTTCTGGTTTGTCGTTCAGAGCCTCACGTATCAAAGGTCTACTGATGAGTTTGTGGAACCACATGTTCAGTCATTTACACTCACTGTGCACTGATGTGTGTTGTTTTGTGTTGATTTGTGTGTCTTTGCAGCTGTCATGTCTCTGGTTGTGCTTCTGTGTGTCTCAGACGTGGTTTTAACTCCGTCCACATTTATTTGTATTCGTTTTCTTCACCTTTGAATCTGCTTCATGTCATTTTGTGGTTCCTTTCGGTCACTTTGCATTCGTTTGTGTTCATTTTCTGTCATTTCTGCAAGTTTTGTTTTGTCATTTTGGACATTTTGTTGGACAAACTGATGGTGATGTTTATCTCTGTTGGTTTGACATCTGTTTTTTGTTCATTTTTTGTCTCTTTTAAGTCAGTTTGAACCTTTTCCGGCTCATTTCCTGTGTCTTCCTGGTCATTGTGCATAGATTTGTGTTCATTCTGCGTCACTGTTTTGTGTTGATTTGTGTCTCTTTGCAGCCGTCGTGTCTCTCGTTGTGCTTCTGTGTGTCTCAGACGTGGTTTAATCTCTGCTTTCATTGAATCAACATCTGTTTATGTTCAT
>NW_007579317.1:71869-73555 GCF_000690725.1 Stegastes partitus | reverse complement strand
TCTGCATTAAACACAACTTACAACACGTGACTGTAAAATACCAAAAGTTAACTGAATTTAAATGAACAAACATTTCGTTATTTCTCAGATATTTGCTGAACATTTTAGTATTAAATCATTACCAGCATGTTTTTCTGGCATTCATGTTGCCAGATTTATTTATTTATTATTATATTACATAAATATACATATTTTTTAAAGTCAGTCAAAAAAGATCAAATATGATCAATAAATAGACGTATAAGGGCAAAAAGAGAAAAGAAAAAACAACAAAATATAACCCAGTGAGACAGAATGTGGTGATAAAAGAAAATGTGACTTAAAAAAAGACTAAATATGACCAATAAATACATAAATATGGCCAAAAATAGACATAAAGCTAATATTTAAGAAGTAAAATATAACAGAAGGAGACAAAATATGACAATAAATAGAAAATGTGACCCAAAAAAACATGATAAAAATACACATAATAGACAAATTAGACATAAAATGATGATTAAAAAGGAAAAATACGACAAAGAGACGAAAACCAACAAACAGGAAGTGAGTTATGATCAAAATGAGACAAAAAGAAGGAAAACCAGACAAACTACGACAATAAAGGAACTAAATGTGGCTGAAATCAGACGTTTGAGGCGAACGTGTCGCTTCAAACTGACGGTTTTTTATTTTCTTTGTCGAGGAGAAAAGCCGAAGCTGCTGGATGAAGAAGCTGCTTCTCTAATTGTAGCCTGAAGGCAGAGATTTGAAGAGAAAAGACCAAAAACCACCAATGAAGGCAGCAGAAATCAGAAACCCTGAATTAAACAGAGCCTGGACCGACTTTTAGGACGAGGAAACTGTTTTCATCACCAGCTTTGCTCTATTTGCTCCGACTGTCGCCTTCTGACGTCTTCATGGAACAAACGCAGATTAAATAACGACGTTCAGTTTATTGTGTTTCTGTTTTAAGATCAGGTGTCGTCGGTCTGATGGAGACGCTTGTGTTAAAAATGAACCAGATCTGAGATGAGCATCATGTTTTCATCTAAATCACTTCCTTCATGTCTCACTTCACCAAATATAAACCAGTAGCTTCAGAAAACAGAAAACATCATCAAAAAAACACCAAATGAGATCAAAAAGAGACAAAATATGAGCAAAAATAAAGAAAATGACCAAGAAGAAAGTAAATATGATCAACAAAAACCCTAAATGTGACCAAAAAGAGATCAAACAGAACCAATAGAGACTAAATGTGTACAAAAAATAGGTTAAATATTATAAAAAAGAGACAAACCATGACCAAAAAGAAAGAATATGAGTAAAAAAAAAATATATATAACCACAAAAAAACCCCTAAATATAACCAAAAGAGGCAAAATATCACAACGGGGCTGAACATGAGCTCATCAAGACAGATTTAGACTAAAAAGAGACAAAATATGACAAAAAATAGATTAAATATGATGAAAATGAGACTAAATGTGACCAAAAAAGACTAAATATCACAAAGAAATGGCTTAAATATGACCAAAAAGAAAGAATATGAGCAAAAGAAAATGAATATATATAAACCCCCCAAAAACTAACTGACTAAAAAGAGAAAAATCACAACAAAGAGACAAAACAGAATCAAAAAGAGACTAAATATGACAAAATTAGATTAAACATGATGAAAAAGAGACAAAATGTGACCAAAAA
>NW_007579317.1:70230-71011 GCF_000690725.1 Stegastes partitus | reverse complement strand
GTGAGGATTAAGGTGTATAGAATGGAAAAAACGAGGCAAAATATAAATAAAAAAAAGACAAATAAACATTCGTCGTGTTCAGAGATGATTTAAATAAAGACATTTTCAGGTTTTTATCTTTAATCGTTTCTGTCGTTGAGCCTTTAAATATCTCTGGAAGTCTTTAATGTGTGAAGCTGAAGCTTCTCGTGTCTCCATCAACCTTCTTGTCTCCTGCTGTGGACGTCGGATCGGATCGGATCGGATCGGATCGGGTCTGCAGCAGCTTCTGCTCAGACCAACGGACCTGACAGCCGGACGGACAGAACACGCAGCGGAGAGCAGAAACACCGAGACGTGGCTACGAGCTGCTGTCAGAGCTGACAGACGGAGGAGGAGGACGCTCAGAACCGCCAGAACCGGGTCCAAGTGATGCCTCCGGTCGGTTCTGTAGCTCAGATGTCTCCATCTGGACTCTGGTTCTGTCATGTGCTGCTGAAGGAACGTCACAGAACAGCTTCTGTTTTAATCGCTTCACCTCAAACCAGCTCGTTATCACGACGGGTTCTGCTCCATCGGTTCTGATCGGAGGGAAGTTCTGACCGTGTTCAATATGGATCCTGTAGACGACAAAAAAAAAAAAAAAGGTTGTGGGCAAAAAACTAACAACAAAAGACCTAAAATGGAAAAAACAACAACGAACAGACACAAAGATGTCAGAACAACACAAAATACAACAAAAAAAGCAAATTATGACCAAAAAAAGACACAAAAATAATAAACAAAACCTCTGACGGACCAG
>NW_007579317.1:68367-70085 GCF_000690725.1 Stegastes partitus | reverse complement strand
AATATGACCAAAGAGGGACAAAAATAAGCAAAAAAAACTACAAAAAAAGCAGATCATGACTCAGCAGCTTCTGTTTTCATCGTTTTGTCTCAGCTCAGCGCATTTTTACAACAACTTCTGCTCCAACGTCTGTAGAAGAAGAAGAAGACGAAGAAGAAGAAGAAGAAGAAGAAAGCCTGAAATGGACAAAAACAACGAAAAAGAAGAAAAAAAGGAACAAACACAGAAAACACACGACCAGAAAGGATCAAATGTGACCAAAAACTGACTAAATATCAACAAAAAGAGCCAAATTATGACCAAAACAACACAAGAAGCAATAAAACTATGTCACTAAGTCTGATGGACCGAAAAGGTTCAACAGAAAAACAAACAGAAAAATCCCCAAAACAAATAATTTCGCCAAATGTTTCAGAAGACTTCGTTTTATTTTGGAAAGATTTTGACTTTAGAGTCTTATTATTATTATTATTATTATTATTATTATTGTTGTTATTATTGTTATTATGATCAGATTGCAGTCATTTCTCTACAAACCTTCATAACAGTCGACATGAATCCATTTTCTATCCAAACCTCTGCAGACGTTTGTGCTTCGACTCTTTTGTTCTTCAGCCTGATGCAGACACGTGAAGCCGTTCTTGACATTTTGGGTTCGTTCTGCTGCTTTTGTCTCTGTTTTATAAACTCTAGCTGCTTTTTGTCTTGATTTATGGAAAGAAAAACCAGAGTTTTGTCTGGTTTTGGTTTCAGATGGTGGGACTATCATCTCCATGCATCGCTGCTCCTGTGCAAAGTTTCCACCATCTTCTGATTTCGTCATACTTTCATCAGTCTGATGCAGAAAATGCAGCAGTTATCTACATGTTGATCACATTCTGCTGCTTTTAACTGTGTTTCCTGAACTGCAGCTGCTTTTTTATCTTGATTTATGTGAAGAAAAACCAGAGTTTAGTCTGTTCTTGGCTTCAGATGGTGGGACTGTCTCTGCAGATGTTCACAATAACTTACATTCTTTCCTTTGTGCAAAGTTTCCACATTTGCTGACATTTTGATGGTATTCTGCTGCTTTGAACTGTTTCCTGAACTAAATGTGCTTTTTGTCTTTATTCATGTAAAGACAAACTAGAATTCTGTGTTGAATCCTGATGGCGTCTCTGCAAACGTCCGTAACGATCGACGTCTTCTTTCGGAGCTCTTCCTAACGTTTGGCTCCTCCTGCAGACATCCGCGGCCTGCAGGGCTTCCTGGACCAGACGTCCCGGCAGGGCGTGGACGTGGCCCTGCAGAGGGTCGACCGCAACATCAGCAAGGTGTTCACCAACCTGTTCACCACCATGAGGACGGAGGAGCTGAACCGGTACCGGGACACGCTGCGCCGGGCCATCCTGCTGCTGAGCCCGCACGGAGCGCACACCTTCATCCAGCAGGTCGGACCGCCTCTCTGTTCATGTGTACTGCTGCTGCTGCTGCTGCTGGATGGATGGATGGATGTGTTCTGGGTGTGTTCTGGATGTGTTCTGGATGTGTTCTGGATGTGTTCTGGATGTGTTCTGGGTGTGTTCTGGGTGTGTTCTGGATGTGTTCTGGGTGTGTTCTGGATGTGTTCTGGGTGTGTTCTGGGTGTGTTCTGGGTGTGTTCTGGATGTGTTCTGGGTGTGTTCTGGATGTGTTCTGGGTGTGTTCTGGGTGTGTTCTGGGTGTGTTGTGGATGTGTT
>NW_007579317.1:64506-65739 GCF_000690725.1 Stegastes partitus | reverse complement strand
TGTGTGTGTGTGTGTGTGTGTGTGTGTGTGTGTGTGTGTGTGTTTTGAATTATTCACCTGATCCGTGACATGCTGACTGACTGTGAGATAAACAGTGTCAGATGTTGACAGCTGCTGATTTTTACTCGCTGTTATTTATCGCCGTGGCAACACGTATACAGTTACACTACGGGCTGTTTTCATAATTTAACCTTCGCACACTCGCCGTGCGCTGCGTCGTCTGTGCGCGTTGGCCTGCACTGCAGAGGAATCCGGTGTGGTGTCTGTGTGGTATCGATGCAGGATGACGGAGCTGCCGGCGGTAACGGAGCTGCTCAGAATGTTCTGGGAGTCAGAACGCAGAGAGAAGAGCAACAGCTGGTTTTTGCAGTTGAGGAAACAGAACTTTGGCAGTTTGCATCATTTGGGTGAAGATTTTTAAACTCCATCACGTCTCAGAAATGTCGTCATGATGTCATCTACATGTGCATGTTCATCACATCATTATAGTTCGATGTCAGACGTCAGTCATGTTGAAGGTGCAAGAAAACATTCCACCTTAAAAGCTGCATGTTGTCTTTCAGCTCGATGAATTCTCCAGTTTGTTCAGTAAAGCTGATTGGTTCACCAGACAGTTAACAACCCGACAGCTTTTACATTTTCTGCCTCTCATGACTTCAGGAGTTCTGCAGATCTTGTTTCCAGATAACAAACATGTGGAAGCCTGCTGCCAGGTTCAGAGTGTGAACGGGACGCAGAAATGAAAGAAAAGGAAGCTGAGAAAGGAGAATATGAAGAATGTGCGCTACGAGGTACGAACAGAGAGAAGAAGCAAAGAGCAACAAACAGCAAACAGACGGATTTTAAAAAGCAGATCTGATGTTTTCTGCCGGTTTGTTCCAGAAACGTGAAGCGAAAAACTCTGGTTAATGTTTTTAATCTTCACATTTATAAAGACACTCAAATATATATTTAAAAGAAAAAACTGTCAAAGAAAATACATAGAAAAAAACGATGAGGAAAACCTGTGAAAATAACGTCAGATATTTGTAAAAAAAAAAAAAGAAAATCTGAGGTGATTTAGAAGAATGAAAATAATGTGATTTTATAGAACAAATTATCATTTTGAAGAATATATGATTCATAATGTGTGAAGATTTAAATTAATACCTTTTTCTGTGATTTAAGAAAAAAGATAAATATGTCGTTATATCATTAAAAACATTTATTCTTTACGTTTTATATAAAAATACG
>NW_007579317.1:63064-64314 GCF_000690725.1 Stegastes partitus | reverse complement strand
TGCTGCCCGTCAGCCTCCGTCGTCATGGCAGCAGCTCTCAGGATTAATGCAGCTCTGCTCCTTCATGTGTGCAGACGTTTTGCTGCACAAACACACAACCAGCGTGAAGTTTGGGTTTTCAGACGATTCAACGCTCAACGCTGGATTTCTAAACGATTATTTGCACCCGATAAAGTGTGTTTGAGCTGGATTTAGAAAGGATGGACGACAAACACAGAAATGATCGTGTTTCATCCAAATGTGTGGCTTTAGGGCATTTACACCAGAAAGAGACGTTAAAAACAGACAAAACGAGATTAAAATATGAACTAAAAGAGATAAAAACTCTGAAAAAAGGGGTAAAATATGACAGAATGAGACTAAATGTGACCAACTGAGGCTGCAAATTACCAAAAAATAGACAAAGACATAAAAAAAGAGGCAAAATATGAACAAAAAGGGGAAAACATATGACCAAAAACAGCCAAAATGTGATAGAGAATACAAATTACAAAAAAAGAGAGAAAAACGGAAGCAAAGTAGAACCAAAAACACTAAAATATCATGAAAAAGAAGCTAAATGTGAACAAAAAAGAGACAAAAAGAACAAAAAAAGGGGCAAAATATGACCACATGAGACTAAAATATAATGAAAAAGATTCTAAATATGACTAAGAAGAGATAAAAACAATAAAAAGAAGCAAAATATAACCAGAAACATATAAATATATATAAAATAAAAATTAAAAAAACACTAACAAAAGGGGCAAAATGTGACGTACTGAGACTACAAATTACGAAAAAGACAAAAATTACAAAAAAAGAGGCACAACATAACCAAAAAGGGGAAAAATGAAAAAGAGGAAATCCACACGATCATTAAGACACAATAAAAAGAAAATGAATCAAAAAGAGAAATTTGATATAAAATATGACCATAAATAGACAAAAACAACAAAAAGTAGCCAAATTTAACCAAAAACTGATTAAAAAAACAACATAAAAGAAGCAAATACGACCAAATGAGGCAAAATATAAAAGAAAAGGAAAAAAAGAGGATTAAAAAAAAGTAAATTTGATCCAAAACGAGACCAAATGTGACAATAAAGAGTTTTTATAAATCATTAAAGGAAACGTTTGAGCCAGATGTTCCTCAGAAAACCAAGTCACTGTGAATAAAAGCCACAAAGCAGCAAGAAGAACGAGATGTTCAGAGATGTTTAACTGAAGCTCGTCTCAGATCAGCTCCTCAGGCCTCAACACCAACGTCT
>NW_007579317.1:60125-61485 GCF_000690725.1 Stegastes partitus | reverse complement strand
TCGTTACTCTGATTACCTTTATTCCCTCACACACACTCTGCTTCACTTCCCGTCTAAACAAAAGTTAAAAGGTTAAACGCAGAGACGCCGCCGAGTTTTAACCTTTAAAAGCTGCAGGAAGAAGCCGAGTTTCCTCACAAATCCGTCGCCGACACGACTTTGGGGTGTAAAAGCCGAACCATCTGTTGGGCTTGTAAACTCTGGGATTAGAGCTGCAGTTAAAGTCGAGCTTCTCGCTTTTCTCCGCCGTGTTTCTTAATCGTCGTTAATCACCTCGGATTTGTCTCCCGTCGGCTGAGTCCTTGTGGGCCGCGAGAAGGACGCCGTCGCTAATGAAGCGATGGAAGGAGGGAAGGGAGGGAGGAAGGAAGGAAGGAAGGAAGGAAGGAAGGAAGGAAGGGAGGGAGGAAGGAAGGAAGGAGGACAAAAGAACGAAAAGAAAAACCCTCCGAGGCTCGAAACAGGAAAACCTGCGACGAGTTTGAAGCACGAAGAAGTTAAAATGAGAGGAAACTGCAGAAATAGCCGACGTGTTTCTGAGGACAAGAGAAGACGGAGCTGAGTTTTATTTAAAAGGTAGATTAAATAAAACCAACTCTGTGCTCCGGTCGTCTGAAAGAAATCACAACCAACAAAAACAACAACAGACTGAAGCAAAATGACCACCAGAAAAAAATGTAATTTAATAAGTAGAAATTAGATTTAATATTTAAAATTAAATTAGTGAATCACACCAAAGTGGGACAAAGAAAACCTGAACGAGATGCACAATGAGCACAAACAGACAGAGCCGCCACAAAGCGACGCAACAACAATCAAGATGTTTTGTTTTGTCTCTCAGAAAGAGACAAAAAAAGAGACGCAGAATGACTGAAATCAGACTCAAAATGGCAAAAAGCAACCGTAAAGAGACGCAAAATGACCTCAAAGACACATAATGGAACAAAAAAAGGGACAAAAAGATTAAAATCAGACACCAAAGCCCTTTAAATGTGGTACAAAAATGGAACAAAACATCCATAATTAGACACAAATTGACCAGAAAGAGACACAAAATGAGCAAAATTTAACCAGGAAGAGACATAAATGGAAGAAAGAGATGCAGAATGACTGAAATCAGACTGAAAATGAACAATATGGAACAAAAAAAGGGACAAAAGACTAAAATCAGACACAAAAGCCTTTAAATGTGATACAAAAATGGAACAAAATGTCCATAATTAGACCTAAAATGAGCAAAATTTAACCAGAAGAAGACATAAATGGAAGAAAGAGATGCAGAATGACTCAGTTCAGACTCAGATGAACACCAGAGTCTATAATGAGCTCAGATGAAGGCGGCGCTGCAGAAGTCGGGACT
>NW_007579317.1:56323-58430 GCF_000690725.1 Stegastes partitus | reverse complement strand
CTGATGGTGGAACATCTTTCTACATCTGATGGTGGAACATCTTTCTACATCTGATGTTGGAACATGGAGATAGTTAAATATCTGTAGTATGTGGAGACAGCATGTTGGGAACATCTGTGGACTTGTTGATTTCAGGTTTATTCAGTTTTTCGAAAACGGACGTAAAAAAGTTTTTAAAAAAAGATGTTTAAAAAAACGAGACACAAAACAACCACAAGAAGACATAAAACGATGACATTTTGGGGCAAAAGTATCTTAAAAATACACAAAACAACCCAAAAAAGACAAAATGTGACAGGAGCAGGTCTGTGAGGGAGGAGAGTTTCAGATGATGGAGGACTTTGTGGGTGAGGAGATGGGCGGCAGAGTTTTGAATAAGCTGAAGTGTTTTGAGGAGTTTGAAGGGTCGACCATGGAGGAGGCTCCTGCAGTGGTCCAGTCTGGAGGTGATGGAGGCGTGATGAGTGTTCCAGCTGCAGGCAGGGAGACGGTCGATACTGTTCAGATGGAAAAAGTCTGTTTTCTGTTTGATGAGCTGTTCAAAGTGAGATTCGAAGATTAGTCCAAGGGTGTGAGAGGACGGAGTCGAGGATGAGTTTCCAACAGTGAGGCAGTGATGGATGGACTGGGTGAGGGCTGATGAACACGAGGTCAGTTTTATCACAGTTCAGTTGAAGGTAGTTGGTTTGGATCCAGGTTTTTATTTCTGAGGCAGTTTGAGACGGTGGAGGAGGTGGAGGAGGTGATGGAGATGTAGAGTTGAATGTCGTCAGCGTAGCGGTGGAATCGGAGACGGTGATGACGGGTTGTGTTACCAAGAGGGAGGACGTGGATGAAGAAGAGCAGGGGGCCAAGCACTGAGCCTTGGGGGACACCTTGTTCCAGGGGAGCGGTGGAGGAGGCGTGGTTTGTCGGTTTGATCCAGGTCGGTGCTGTGGAGGGATTTTTCAAGACGGGAGAGGAAGATGGAGGGTGAATGGTGTCCAAGGCAGCGGTGAGGTCGAGGAGGATGAGAATACTGACGTGTCCAGAGGAGGTCGTTGGATAGTTTGAGGAGGTTTCAGTGCTGTTTGGATCAAAAACCAGATTTAAATACTTCATCCAGGTTAGTGGATGTGAGGTGAGTTTGGAGCTGGGAAGTGACGGCGTGTTCTAATGTTTTACAAAGAACAGGGAGGCTGGAGATGGGACCGGAGTTGGACATGATGTCAGGGTCAAGTCCAGGTTTTTAAAGAGGTAATGGGGGTGACGGCAGCAACTTTAAGGGTGTCAGGGACTGATCCGGACCAGAGGGAGGCGCTGATGAGGACAGGAGGGCAGGAGGGCAGGTCCTGATGAGCTTGGATGGGGTCCAGGGTGCAGGTGGGAGTCTTCATGGGAGAGAACTGAGATACAGGCTGAGCATAAAAACTGCAGAAAGCATTTAGGACTGAGGAAGGAGGATGCTTTCTTTAGGATGACAACCAGGACTTGTAGGAACCTTCTTCACCTTCTGGTTTTTCTTTCACAGTTTTACGTCTGTTCTTACAAACTCTGCTCCTTCCAGCGTTTCCGTTCAGACGTTTTCTTGAGTGAATTCCAGATTTAAACCAATCAAGAGGCCGCAGACTGAGATTCAGTGAGAAGAAAGGCGAGCTGTCGTCCTCCGTCATCGCTGATCTCACCCTCACCACCTCTGGGCTGTAATTGGAGCACTTAGTGTAGCGGTGCTCTAATGGGCTGCAGGACGCTCGCCAGCGCCGGCGCTGATTGGAGATCGGACGTGGCCTCGGGCCGCCGGGTCGCCGCCGTCCTGCAGACTGAGATCACGGAGCCGCCGTGTGCAGCTGTGGCGCTTTGAGGAGGTGAAATGCAGCCGTTCAGAAAACTGGACAAAATGATTTACAGCCGAAGTGCAAAGAAGTCGTAGCAGGAATTAAAAGCTTAGTTCAGCTCCACGGCTGATAAAAGTGATCTGTCGATGACTTTCTGGTTCTGTACCAGCCAGTGATGGTCACACCTGTGGACTCGTCGGACAGGTTGGTCCAGAGCTGTTCAGGTTTTCAGAAAATAGATGTAAACAAGAAACTTCCCTAAACACTGTGGCCACAAAAAGACGTAAAATGAT
>NW_007579317.1:48307-56287 GCF_000690725.1 Stegastes partitus | reverse complement strand
CACAAAAAGATGCAAAAGAACCAGAATGTGGAGCAAAATGAGCACAAAAGGAATAAAACAATAAAAATGTGACACAAAATCAAAACAAAAAGACATAAAATGACCAAAATGTAACTCAAAACCGCCACAAATACACACAAAACAACCAGATTTGACACAAAAGGACCAGAAAAGATGTGAAATGGCCAAACTGTGACACAAAACGAACACAAAAGATGTAAAACAATGAAAACGTGACACAGAATGAACAACATGTGATTTACAGTGACCACAAAAAAACACAAAACAACCCAAACATGACTCAAAAGGACCAAAATGAACCCAGAAACCCAGAAGCTAACATCAGCTGTGAGACCAGATTGGACCAGTTTTAATCCCAGGAACAGGATCCGACCCATCAGGACTTAGACGTTGTGCCGAGAAGTGCAAAATGTTTTGTTTTTTACAGAATCTGAGTAAAGAAAAAGCTTTACGTCTGGCAAGTGTTTAAATGAGACGTGTTGAATACAGTGATTTTGAATTGCATATGGTTAGTTCAAGGACCGTCGGACAGGTGGACGTCTGCTAGTTTCTGGCTGATTTGATCACAGACGGTTAACGAGCAGAGCAGCGTGGCTCCATCAGCCACCTCTTCCTCCCTCAACCTTGAACAAAAACGGCTGAATCGAGGCGCTTTTTCCTCGGAGACTCGTCAGACTCGCTGTGGACGATTTGTACACAACTGGGAGTTAAGACTCACCTGCAGCTTCCCCACGACGCGCCGACACCTCGCTGCTATTATTAGTGGCTGTCACCGTCTGCTGCAGCTCTTAATTAAACGCTGCTGCGCCTCCCAGCAGCAGACAGAAGGAAACACCTGTGAGAAGCCGTCGGTGCTTCGCTGTCAGCACACGGACTCGTAACTCGGCGTCCTTCAGCCGAGGCTGAGTCATGACGCTGCAGACTGGAGCAAGTCTCAGAAACAGAACATTAAACCACTACAGGAGGCTGGGAGTCACAAATCCACCAATAACGACGCAGAAAAGCAGCGAGACCAGAGATATTATAATAAATATGGACGTAAAAATACAGAAAACAAACACCTCTGCTCAGGAGGAGGTGGAAAGGTCGACAAGTTGATGCATTGAACTCACCATCAAATAAAGAACGTTAGCTTCAATTCAGACAACAAATAAATATAACAAGCTGTGAGCAATACGATATGATAGCATAGGCTAAACTAAGCCATAAATGAGCTAGCATAAGCTAGCTAAGCTAAGATATAAATGAGCTAACATAAGCTAGCTGAGCTAAGGTGAACAGGCTAGGATAAGCTAAGCTATAATAAGATAAGCTATGCTAGGATAGGCTACGAAAAAATAAAAATGATATCAGTTTAGCTAGCTAAAATAAAATGAGTTAAGATAAGTTAGCTGAGCTAAGATAAAAAATGAGCTAGGTTAAGGTAAGATATAAACAAGCTAACTGCAAATTAGCTAAGATAAGATAGCTAAGCTAATATGAAATAGCCAGGATAAACTAAGATACGATAAGCTATGATAGGATAAGCTAAGATCAAATAGAAAATGACCTTAGATTAACAAGCTAAAGTAAGATTAAATGAGCTAAGCTAAGCTAGGCTAAGATATAAATGAGTTAGGATAAGATGAGATACAAACGAGCTAAGACAAGCTTCCTAATAGGAAATTAGCTATAATAAGCTGCCTAAGCTAACATGAAATAGGCTAGAATAAGTTAAGTTAAGGTAAGCTGTGATGGGACAGGCTAAGATAAACTAAAAATGATCTTAGATTTGCTAGCTAAAGTTGGTTCAAGTGAGCTAAGCTAAAATATGATATAAAGTAGCATGGATAAGATATCATAAATGATGACAAGCTCTCTGAGATAAGATAAAAACTAGCTAATTACGCTAAGATGGAAAAAGCTATCGTAAGAAAATATAAGCTAAGATAGGATAGGCTAAAATAACATTTAAAAAACTGGGCTAAGATACGCTAGCTAAGCTAAGACAAAAATGAGTTAAGACAAGCTAGCCAAAATGAAACAAGATTAGGTAAGATACGATCAGATTAGCTGAAATAAAGTAGTAACGACAAGATACAATGAGCTAAAGCAAGCTAACTAAGATGTAATGAGCTAAGGTAAGCTAGCCAAGAAAAGACAGAAAAAGATAGGATAGATTAGATTAGCTAAATTAGGATAATCTAAGATACTACATGCTAGGCTAGGCTGAGATTAGCGCAAATAAAATAAGACTAAGCTAAGATAAGCTAAGGTCAAAGAAACTAAGCTAAACCAAGACACGTATATATATATATATATATATGTGTGTGTGTGTGTGTGTGTGTGTGTGTGTAATGAATGCAACAGAAAGCCTAAAACCAACAGACTCCCTAAAACCTAAAAACAAACAAAAACTAATCATTTATGAAGAACCACTGCGGAGAAAAGAGAATAATTCGTTGGTGAAAACTCGTCTTTTGTAAAAACATCTCAGCTGCTGCAGAGCATCTGAATAAAGAGTCATTGTGCGCTCGTCTTTTAATTATGCGCCCACCCCGACAACGCTCGCTGATTATTCACACTTTGTGGGATCTCGCTGAGAATTTGGGACGAACTCTCGACAGAAACCTGCTGCGAGAGAGATTGTTTCTCTGCGTGACCGGCGTCCAACACACACTCCTGTTTAACAAGACCCTCCGGAAAAATGTCCCTTCTCTCTTATTGTTTCCCCTCGCTGTTGTTTTCTTCATATTTTCCAGGCCGAGAGCTTCAGTCATCCATCTCTGTCTCCGTCCTCACACTCGCTCTCTCTCTCCCCCCTCGCCATGCTTTCCTGGCCTCGCCCGCCCACTTTGAGGCCTGCAGTGCTATCCTGGCTGCCTCTCCACACTGTCTCTGCTTTGTCATAATCCATCTATCTTGTTACTCCAGAGTGCACACACATGTACTGTACCGACTTGTTGTTGTTGTTGTTGTTGTTGGGCTTTTTGTTGTGTTTTTTCTACCGAGCGAGGCTGGATGACGTCTGGCTGCAGAGCTGAGATGAAATGAAATCATGGTCAGAACCGGAACAATGACTCAGATAAAAACCCACAAAAGCTGAAATATTTCATTCTGCTGTCACACAAGAAGTGGTTCTAGAGTCGGATAATAGTTACACATAAAAACAAATAGAGATTTAAAGAAAGAAATGGTCACAACTGATAATAAGTTACATGATCGCGTGCATGCATGTGGAATATAACTGATTAAATACACATACGGTACATTAGCGTGTATCACAGTTAAAGACAAACCAATCACATATTGTAACTAACTCAATTAGCATAATCCTAGCTAGGATAAGCTAAGTTGGGATACGATAAGCTACAACAGGCTAAAATAAGACAAAAAAATCAGCTACGATGAGATATGAATGAGCTAAAATAAGCTAGCTAAGCTAAAATGAGCTTGGCTAAGTAGAGATAAGATAAGCTACGATAGGGTGGGCTAAGATACGATAAAAAATGAGCTAGGATTGGATATAAATGAGTTAAAATAAGGTAGCTAAGCTAAGATGGAATAAGCTAAGCTAAGTTAAGACAAGCTAAGCTATGATAGTGTAGGATAAGACACAAAATGAGCTAGGATCAGATAAGCTACAATAAGGTAAGATATAAATGAGCTAAAATAAGCTAGGGAAGATAAGTTAGTATAAGCTACGCTAAGTTAAGATAAGCTACAATAGGACAGGCTAAGATACGATAAAAATAAGAAATTAAAGCTAAGATGGAATAAGCTAGGCTAACTAGAGATAAGGTAAGCTACAACAGAGTACGCTAAGATAAGATAGAAAATGAGATAAGATAAGATATAAATTAGCTAAAATAAGCTAGCTAAGCTAAGCTGGAATGAGCTGGGCTAAGTAGAGATAAGATAAGCTACGATAGGTTAGGTTAAGATACGGTAAAAATGAGCTAGGATTGGATATAAATGAGCTAAAAGAAGCTAGCTAAGATAAGATAGTGTAAGCTATGCTAAGTTAAGATAAGCTACGATAGGACAGGCTAAGATCAGATGAAAATTAGCTAAAATAAGCTAGCTATGATAAGCTCATAAAAAAAAGCTAGGATTTTTTTTTTTTTTTTTTATTTGCTAGGATACGTTCCAACAATCATTTATGTTTAAAATTTAGCACAACAAATGCAAACAATGCAACAGGTTTGAGTTTTGACAACTTCTACTAAAATTATGTTCAACCAACAAGCTACAGAGAGTTGGAGGAATTAGCGTTTCCTTTATAATCGAAGCACGGCGGCGGCAGCATCATGATGCATTTGATGTTTCTAATTAACTGGTATTACTCTGTAGAAATCTGTTTTCAACGTGACCTGGAACAGTGTTTATTTGTGAGTTTTTGTTAATAGCGGCCGACAAAAATCGACAAAGATTCAGTGTCAAGTGGGACTGAATCCTTTTTACAGCCGCTGTCAGAGCTTCAAAGTAAAAGCGGTGAAATGACCCTGAAACAGCTCATAGGATTAAGATACTCCTTAGATAATAAATATTTCACCTTTTCAAGGTACGAGATTCTCCCGACAGCTGTGATATCAGTGGAGCTCTGACAGCCAAGGTCTTTGGATTCCCACAATTTAAAGCCATTTGTGCTCTCAGTGATGTTTCTCTAAAGGTGAGGATCACATAAATAACTTACTATCCAGAGTGTTGGGAGCAGCCTGACCGGGCTCCTTCACCCTGAGCGGGTTCTCGGCGCTGATGGAGCTGAATCATCCTCACCGAAAAAAAAAAGAAATAAAAACCTTTAAAGGAACCTTTGAACTGCAGCGAGTTTTTACAGAAAACAAGCGCGGAGTTGTTCATCTGAAGGAAGAAGTGTTAACTTTTTGACCTGCCTGGAACCCGGCGGAGGAGCAGCTTGTTGTGGCACCCGTCTGCCGGGTCAGAACCAGCAGAATAATGCGTCTCATTAGGTGCTCGACTCCTGGCTTTCCCTCCACTCCTCGCCGATGGGTCAGCTAACGAGGATCCTAACAACAAATAATCAGACGGCTGACGCTGAGCTCGGCCACTCCTGAACTTTTTTATTAATCAGAAGTTTTATTTTTTTAGCAGCGAACACTTTCTGCAGCGACATGTGACCTCCCGGTGCTCCCAGAAGTTGCACCATCATGTCTTTTCCCATTTGCATTTAAAAAGGAGGAGGAGGCGTAGATGCAGCTGCAGCTCGCGTTGCTCCACAACAACACTTATTTCTCATTAGGCGGCTTCTCGCGCTGACGCTGAGGTTGTTGCTTTTTATTGCTCTCGACAAACTAAGTGATTATGTGCTGATTGCCGTCGGCCGTTAGCGGAGGCTTTAAAAATCATTCCGCCTTAAAAAAGCGAGACGCTGCAGGTCAGCCGACGGTTACAAATTTACGGCCGCGTTTAATTTCTGCAAAACATTTTTTCTTCTTTTTATTGGAAACGGCGAAACAAATCGATTTTACCCGCCGGTAACGAGCGGCCCAGACGCTTGGAGGAAGTTATCTCGTTAACGGAGCGGAGGAGGAAGTAGCTCCGTCCACTCAGGGAGGAGGTCGGGGTGGATGGACGGGTCGGGCGTTAAGTATACCTGCCGTCTTTTGAAACACACTCTGACTGTTTTAATTATCCGTCACATGCATCCTGCAATCTTGTTTTATTTGCTGTGTGAACGAATCCCTTGAAGCCCAACCGATCCCTTCTTCTCGGTTGGATCGCTCTCCAAATATTTGCTATATAAAGGTCTAATAAATGAAACCATCGACTTCCCAACGGTTCCAGCTGCTTGTTTGGACCATAGACTGTATAAAAGATGGACGTAGCTGCCGTGACGTCACCCGTTGGTTTCTGCACTGAGAACATGAAGCCAGGGTTTTGCTACTTCCTGGTTGACATCTTGGATTTTTGGAGCCAGTGACGCAAAAATTGTTGGAGGGGGGCGGAGCCATAGGAGCAGCGATTGGTCAGACGGATTGAGAGGCGGGCCCTCTCTGCCCCGCCCACATTTACCGCCTTCTGCTCGCTTCATCTGTATGGTCGCTGCCGACTGTCAATCAAGCCAGCCACGCCCCTTGCCCCGTAACATGTTGATGATTTTTTAAAAATTCAGTATTGATTTATTGCAGTATTTCATGATCTGTGATCACTTCTTTTCCAGTTCCAGTCTATGGGAGCCAGGGCTTTGTGGAGCCAGCAGCTAGTGGACGTAGTGATGCTGCAGGTTTTTGACACTTCAGGTTGGCTTCATGTTTCAGGGCCGGTTGCTACGTCCATCTTTATACAGTCTGTGATTTATACGATGAATATCTGGTCAGAAACATCCCGTATACACGTTTTTCCCAGTTTTCTACCATCACAGGTCTGATGTTTCCAGATTCCAGACCATCTCTCCGACACAGTGATGGAAACAGATCTTCACTGCCAGCGTTTGTTGGTCAGATACGTGTCCGTGATACATGCTAATACCAACCATCTGCAAGGGTTACCAGGTAAGGCGGTGAAAGATCTGGACTGTTCTGAACAAAACAACATCTATGACCAGAAAAGTAAACAAATTAACCCCAAAAACTAGACTCCTGGAGTGCAAGCACGACACGAGAAGTAGAATAGAAGAGAAAAGGCTGAAAACTGTGGTAGGAATGAATAAAAAATCAACATTTCAGATGATAAACCGTCATGAAATTAAATTTTACCAGGTAATCCTGTGATATCGCTGTAGTTAGAGAGCGACTGTGTTTCTACGGAGGCCCATTTAAACCAGGAAGAGCAACGAATAAATGCAGCTATCATCACCGTTAGTCTGAATCAGCATCATGAGATGTGACGGCACGGTTTGCATGTATTTACAAGACAACAAGCAGGTCCAGTAACGGTTCATAAACACACTGACTTGTGATGAATTATGAAACAGGAAGTTCATTAGGATCTTTGAAGACATCGTTAACACCTTCTCAGCAGAACCGGGCCTCCGTTCTCCTCGTGGCGTGAACAGCAGCGATGTAATTAAACGGCGTGATGCGGCGATGACATCACGGCGCTGCGATGTCGTGCTGTGTCGCCGGGGCGTCGCGTCGCCTCCTGAAATAGCTCCCGTCGCTCTCCAGGCGCTCGCAAAGTTTGCGGCGTGAGACAACATCATAAATAAAACCTCCGTCTTTCACCTGCTGCCACCATCTGTCTGTCTGACAACAACACCCAGGTACCGCCGATGGATCACCGAGACGTTCATGGAAAGATGCTTTTCTTGTTTTTGTTCTGCAGTGTCTTCGGCCCATTTCTTCCATTTGTGCTGTGCAGGAATTCAGTCTCGGCGCTGGCGGTATCGTGAGTTTTCTCTGGATGGAGGCGTCTGGCAATTATTCCAAAATGTAATAATGTGAATGTAATTTGTCATGACGGAGTGAGACAGACAGGAAAACAGCAAACAAGGCGGGATGGAGGGAAAAGGGGAGGACAGAGGAATAAAAGAAGGAGAGAGGAGGTGATTGGTCGCGCTGTGAACGGGGAGATGAGTCAGTCGGGTTGAGCGCCGCCGCCGCCGTCGTTTTCTGCTGCTGTCATCAGGTTTCCTCCTGTGTGATGGCGCTGCATCCCAGCAGGCTCTGCTGTCGTCCTGGCTGCTGCGCTACAGCTTCAGACCAGCAGATAATACAGCTGCTGCAGCAGAGAACGGTCTGACTGCACCTCACTGTCACCCTGCTGTCTGGGAGAGCAGCAAAGAGAACGACACAGCTGGAAAAAGCTCACAACAGTCTGGACAAGAGGTCACCAGGAGGCACGGAGGAGACGGAAGTAGAGCTTTTTGGCCATCTGTGCATCCTGAGTCCACCATCCACACTGTGAAGCACGGCGGTGGCATCATCATGACGTGAAGCACGGCGGTGGCAGCATCATGATGAAGCACGGTGGTGGCAGCATCATGACGTGAAGCACGGCGGTGGCAGCGTCATGATG
>NW_007579317.1:42771-47882 GCF_000690725.1 Stegastes partitus | reverse complement strand
TGAAGCACGGCGGTGGCAGCATCATCACAGCAGCAGACATCCAGCTTGGACACAGTCATTGATTCATCATCGTGGTTCGGCGCCACCTGGAGGCTGAGAAGTCTCCGTTCATCGATAAAGATGAAGCCAAGTCTGTCTCTCCTGAATGAGTCAGGACCAAGCAGTGGTCCAACCAGTCGAGGTGCTTCGTTGTCGGCGTTTTCTAAAGAACAAAGGATGGAACGCATTAACCTGTTTTTATTCCAGTTTCCCACTTCAGGCCAAACTAACCCGACCTGCCTGCTTCTCAGCGTCGCCTTCTGTCCGGTCTGTCTGAGCTCTGAGCTCCAGCATCGGCCTCAGTCCGGCGCTGATCCATTCCTCCCATCGATCACGGCTCAGGCCCGTTTTCTGAATGTCTTTTGATGCTTTGTCTTTTTCGTCAATGCCTCCGTAGACCGGCCCCGGTGCCTCCTCCTGCCGTCTCTCTGATTATGTCGCCGCTCATTGTGCTTAATGAGAGCAACGTTTATCTCTGATTCTCATTTTCTGCCGTTTACCCGTCCGGCGGCTGAAAGTGGACAAAAACGGTCGTAAATCGCTCAGAAACTTTCTCAGATCGATGTTTGTGCCGGTCGATAGCAAACTGTCTCCATCATTACTGGCTCAACTTTTGCAAACTCCGACTCTCTGGATGCACTGGTTGGATGTTTGATTCACTGATTGGATGTTTGATGCACCGGTTGGATGTTTGATTCACTGATTGGATGTTTGATGCACTGGTTGGATGTTTGATGCACCGGTTGGATGTTTGATGCACCGGTTGGGTGTTTGATGCACTGGTTGGATGTTTGATGCACTGGTTGGATGTTTGATGCACTGGTTGGATGTTTGATGCACTGGTTGGATGTTTGATGCGCCGGTTGGGTGTTTGATGCGCCGGTTGGGTGTTTGATGCACTGGTTGGGTGTTTGAGAGGGAAAACGACGGCGTTCGCTTCGTCGTCCGTCTGCGATCAGAACTCACAGACGGACATGACAGCACGCTCGACTGATAAAAACACATCTTTAGTGGGATCTTGATCTGTTTGTTGACCTCGTTTGTTGTTTCTGTCATATTACGGAGCTGAACTGATGAATACATAATTAATTCCTCTTTATTATTGTGCTGCCTTGTCTTCAGTTGATAGAAATTATAGCTGATGGTCAAGTTTTCAGAAACAGCTTTTGTCCGTTTTGAGGTTTGTTCATTAATTCTTCTAAAGCCAACAAAAATAGTTTATTTATTCTTTTGCTTATCATTTTGTGCATCTTTGGAACAATTTTGTCCTTTGATTTGTCATTTTTGGGTTTTTTTTGGTCATTTTGTGTCTTGATTTTCTTCTTCGAGGTCATTTTCAGTCTCTACAATTTATTACTGTACAAAATCGTTATATTAATGATATAAATATTAATAATTTATAAAATAAATAGATATAATTAATTAAAATAATATATAAAATGTTATATAAATGTTAATATTAAGATCACTTAGAAAATATTACTGTTAAAATTTGTATTAATACAAATGATAATTTTTTTCTTTTTACAAAGTCAGACCATAAAATTTCCAGTGTATTTAAATCACCCCCCCAAAAAAATTCTATATTTTTTAACAGATATTTGCCACTATTACAAAGAAAAAAAATATTTAAATTAGATTTTTGTTATTATCCTGTTTTATTAAATCACTACAACATCCTGTGAAATCACAGAAAAAAAACACAACAATTTACATGTTGACTGTCAGAGAAACCGGCCCTCAGGTGTAAATAACGTCCAACACTTTGTGTTCTTACAGATAATTTTTTTATTTATTTTTTGCAATGTGTGACCGTAAAATTAAACAAAAATTATAATAAGCAAAAAAATACGATTGTTTTAAAGATATTTGATGTTATTTAAAAGAAATGTGTGTAAATTAAGAAGTGAAAATCGGCGAATAATCGTTTAAACTGTTATTCTACACGTCGTCCTGTCTGGATTAATCACAGCTGAACTCTAACCGTCGAGTTTATCTGTGATTCTGTCAGTAAACAGACCAGATAATAATAATAATAATGTCCTCGTCAAAAAGCAACTTCCTGTCTGTACAATGTGCCACCCTAACATTTGAAAATCAGCTTTAAACATAATTATTTTACTAATATTTGCTGTTTTTTACATTTTCTGAACAGTACAGCGATTTAAACTTCTTTTTTTCTCACATCGTTGTGGATTTATTTTTTATTTTTTTCGTTTTGGAGGCCAAAGCGCTGAAAAGGTTTGCAAATTGAAAAATCTTTTTTGTAGAAAGTAGCTGCAAAGGAAACCTGAATAAAAGACGGCAGCTTTAGAAAAAGACGTTTTGTGACTTTCTGTGTCGTTCTGCTGTGGAGGCAGAACCCTGAAAGATCTGCACACCTGCAGCAACGCCACCAGATCAACCACCAGATGAACCACCAGATCAACCACCAGATGAACCACCAGACCAACCATCAGATCAACCACCAGATCAACCACCAGATCAACCACCAGATCGACCACCAGATCAACCACCACATCAACAACCAGATCAACCACCAGATCCACCACCACATCAACAACCAGACCGACCACCAGACCGACCATCTGATCAACCATCAGATCAACCACCAGATCAACCGTCAGATCAACCACCAGATCAACCACCAGATCAACCACCAGATCAACCACCACATCAACCACCAGATCAACCACCAGATCAACCACCAGACCAACCACCAGATCAACCACCAGATCAACCACCAGACCAACCATCAGATCAACCCACCAGATCAACCACCAGATCAACCATCAGATCAACAACCAGATCGACCACCAGATCAACCACCAGATCAACCACCAGATCAACCACCATCTGATCAACCACCAGATCAACCACCATCTGATCAACCACCAGACCAACCATCAGATCAACCACCACATCAACCATCAGATCGACCACCAGATCGACCACCAGATCAACCACCAGATCAACCACCAGATCGACCACCAGATCGACCACCACATCAACAACCAGATCAACCACCAGATCCACCACCAGATCCACCACCACATCAACAACCAGATCAACCACCAGATCAACCACCATCTGATCAACCACCAGACCAACCATCAGATCAACCACCAGACCAACCATCAGATCGACCACCAGATCAACCACCAGATCGACCACCAGATCGACCACCAGATCAACCACCAGATCAACCACCAGATCGACCACCAGATCAACCACCAGATCGACCACCAGATCAACCACCACATCAACCCCCAGATCAACCATCAGACCAACCACCAGACCAACCACCAGATCGACCACCAGACCGACCACCAGATCAACCACCATCTGATCAACCACCAGATCGACCACCAGATCGACCGTCACACTGGATCACAGGAAACGTGCAGGATTATGATCCAGCGTTTAAACGGAGGAGGACGAGGCTGCAGTCGACATGTGGAGCACCGATGCAGCCGATGCTAACCCGCCGCTAACACGTCTCCCATCCGGGCCGGCTGCAGGCCGACAGGTAGCGGCATCGACAGGCCTCCGTTTAACCCGTCAGCTCGCCTTCTGTTTGTCCACGAGACGGGTTAAAGGTTCTGTTTGTTGCTGTGAGGAATCGATAAATCACTGAGGCTCCATCCAGAGCTGGTCCCTCGGCCGCCCTGTTCCCTAATTAGCTGCAGTCGGTCGTCTGTTTCTTCTGCTGCCTCTCGGTTGTCAATAAAACTGGAATCCCTGCGGACGCTTCGCATTAAGAGCCAAGAAATGGAGATATGATGCTGCTTAACCCTCTGAACTCCAGCCAGCAGGTTGTTCTCTGCTGCTGCCACAGTTTCCTCACTGTGGACGTGTTTTACTTTTTCCTGCACTTATATAGAAACAGAACAACGTGAAGGAGGAGGAGGAGGAGGAGGAGGAGGAGAGCTCATAAACGCCTTCTGTGAAGTCAGAAGAAATCCTCACACGCTTCGTCTCACTGACTGTCCGGATGCTGAGGGGTTTGTCTCCACACACTGGGTGGTGTTTGGTCCACTCGTGATCACAGTTCACTTCGCTGCACACAGATTTATGATCCACCTTCAATAAACTGTTGTTTCTCTTCAGATCCAGCCGCTGTGAGCAGTTAAATAAACTCCACCACACATCGGATCCTGGAAACAAACCTGCAGACCGGGTTCAAAGCGCCGTTCGGTCCGAAGCGCTGTTTGCTGCGTGAAATCACCGCAGACGCCTAAAGGGCTCCGGATTAAACAGCCGGTTTGTATTTTCTGTCGATTGGGAGCAGAAAGTTGGCCGTTCCCCCCGAGGGGCAGCGCGAGGTGTCGGTTCTGAAGGCCCGCGGTCGGCCCGCTCTCCGGAGGCTCGTCATCGTGCCTGTTTACACGATCCGCGGCAGGTCTGTGGCGGAACATCTGACTCGCTGCAGATAAACAAACGCTTTTTCTTTTCAACAGTCGACTCGTTTTTAAGCGGCGTGAAAGACCCGCCGTCCTTTGTCGAGGGCTTTATCGCAGCCCTTCTGCTCGCCGCTCAGACATCTTTAAAGCTTCCACGGAGGAGGACGGGCCGCCGATAAGGCCCGGTTCTGCTGCAGTTCTGCTGAAGCCACCTGCAGGCGGTTTTATCACTCCGGCTCAAAAAGGCCACCGCGTGTTAATGCATTATTAAACCCGCAATGCTTTAAAAATAATTGGTGTTAAGAGTTCTCGTCCCGGTTCGTGTAAATACGGCGCCGCCACAAAAGCCGGCGAGCGCTGAGTCATTAATAAAGTGAACCTCGGGC
Source organism: Stegastes partitus (assembly GCF_000690725.1). Lineage (NCBI taxonomy): Eukaryota > Metazoa > Chordata > Actinopteri > Pomacentridae > Stegastes > Stegastes partitus. Next base: position 43,054 of record NW_007579317.1, on the reverse strand, counting down.
TGTTTGTCTGTTTGGAGGAAGCTCTCGTAGCCCAACGTAGGACGGACTAATTAACACGGCGGACACCGCTGAGTCCACGCCGCTGCATGCATGCAGCAGCCACAGGGAGCTGCAGGTAATGAAATCCAGCCTCCACCTGCTGAGGCGTCCTTCAGCACGACGTCCATCTGCTGCTGCAGAGCCGTGGACGTCCGGCGACCTCCGCAGAGAGAGGAACGAAGGAAGGAAGGAAGGAAGGAAGGAAGGAAGGAGGAGGCAGCAATCGGTGGAAATTAAAGCCCCA
>NW_007579317.1:36280-42036 GCF_000690725.1 Stegastes partitus | reverse complement strand
CAGGAAGAGACACAACTCGGTACCAAACCAGATCCACGTGTCCTGTCTTCTGCCTTATTGGCTAAAGCATGAACAGAAATTCATCGTGTAGCTATGATTCATCCCCGAGTTTAAGGCGTTCAAACCCTTTTTCTGAACCTACTGGTAGGAGTGGGAGCAGTTCTGGTGCCTAAAGTGAACCAGACAGAGGCTGAAAATGTGAGTAAACACCAGAACAAAGGTCCAAGACGGGATTCTAACCAAAGTCTTCCAACTCAGAGGCCGCTGGGTTTGTGTTGGTCTGTGTGAATGTCTGGGCTCCACCTCCGTTCCACTGAAGCTGCCTTCAGGTGGAGGAACAAACCGGCCGGATGTAGAGGACCTGCGATGACAGCAGTCGCTCAGGAGGCTGATGACACCTGAACCACTTCACATGTTTGTTAACTCTCGTCTTTTTCCTTTTAGTTTCCTTTCATTTCTCCTCTGCCTGGTGTCAAATAAATCCATAAAAAATTACTTTTTGCTCTCAACTCCTTGCACACAAGTTATTATTATAATAGTAATAACAGCTCAAGCTCCCACTTACCAGCTTTCAAACCTCATTTCATGCTCTTTATCAATGGAGCGTGGCACCCCGCCGCACATTTCAAGTGTCAATTCAATAAATTGCACAAATGGGGATAAGAGCAGTCACAGCGTCGGACTGAGCCGCTCGAAACAGCGTTAAGGGAAGAATGAATGTTCAAATCCTGGCCGGTGGCTGAGAGAAGTAAACGTTGACTCTGGAAATGTGTGGAGACGTTGGTTTGTAGACGCTGTCTGACACTCTGACAGGCTTTTAGCTTCGTTAGGCAAACCTTAACGATGGTGGCAGGTCGTCGTCTTTATGCTGCTGTTTCTGTAAAGATGGTTTCCTGTTGGTTCGACTCCTGCTTCTTGTAGTCTGTAGCTGGTGCAGCTGGTTTGTTGTCAGTGTTGTGTCCTGATTCTTCTCAGTTAAAAGCATTTATTGCAGCGACACATCGCACACATGCAGCAAAACGGCACGACTCCACCTTTCCGACGGCGCTAGCTGCTTTTCTATGTGACAGAGAAAAATATCTTTACATCAAAACTCATCACCATTGCAACTCGTCCTGCGTTTCTACGCACGCTGCTGTGGTTTGAATGACTTGTGAACTCATTATTTCATGTCAACACGTCACCAGGAAGAGCAGCTTTGTCACTAGATGTTGTTTTATTGTGTGTCTTTAATAATGTTCACACTTGTTTTTGGTTGAAGTCGTCATGACTTTCCCATATGTAGGAGCTACATGTTGAACTAAATGGCAGAATTCACCCTGTCCAGCGATGCTACCGTAATGTCTGGACTATAGAGGCACCTGAATATAAGCCACACCCACTGACTTTAAAGAGAAAACCAGGTGTGTTCATATCCAGGCTGCTCTGGTCTCTAAGCTGCAAGTGTCCATGTTGGAACATGAGATATTTACACAGAAAGATGTTTTAACCTTTAATTAAATGCGTAGCGGTAACATCCACAGATACGTACCGTAGAGGCTTTTTTCTGAACAGTTCCTGTAACACGGCTGGTTAAGGAAATAAAACCACAGCAGCTACCAGGAAAAGTCATCTCAATGTCACTTTGGTCTTGAGGGAAATTTGTAAAACTCGTAAAAATACGTAAATTAGTCACATCGTTGTTCAAAGCGTGAGAAAAAAGTAGCGGCTTATAGTCCAGACATTACGGTAGTTGTTCCTCGATGCGACGAATCATCGAAATTACAGAAGATTTCTGCAACGCGTTAGATTATTTTATTTTATTATCTCTGCAAGCAAATGTTTCACCTCAACAACTTTCCGTCGCTATTTTGCAGAAACGCCGTCGCTGCATCCTTCACTCGGTCCAGCTTAAAGAAATACAAACAAGTCTGGTCGTTTTTTTCATTCTCGGTTAAACAAATCACGTAGCCTCTGTCATTTCATAACGTACCACGTATCAAAATAAACAGTATAAATCACCTTTTTAATGGCGCTAGTTGTGTCACTATGTGACATCAATGTTGAGCAATCTGGTAACACAGAGTAATGGAGCTTCATCTGTTTGACTAATTTTTACGTTAATTCTCGGTGGAATAAGTCATGATGTCTTCATCTTTTAGTAACGTACTGCATATCAAAGTAAACAGCAGAAATCACCTGTTCTGATGACACCAGTTGTTTCTCTACGCGACAAATGGTTGTTGAGTAATCTGGTTTTGAGTTTACAGCAAATTTCTGCATCGACTCACGAAATATTGGCGGTTCACATATTTTAGTAATTTCTGCGCTCATTCTCGGTTGAGTGTGTCATGAATTTTCTGTGATATCATATCGTATTACATATCAAAATAAACAGCAGAAATCACCTTTTCTGACAGGACTAGTTTCATCTGTATGTGACAAATCGTTGTTGATTAATCTGGTTTTGAAATTACGGCAAATCTCTGCATCGCCTCCAACACAGAATATTGACGATTCATATAGTTTAAACATTTTCACGTCATTCTCGGTGGAATAAGTCATGATGTCTTCATCTTTTAGTAACGTATTACATATCAAATTAAACAGCAGAAATCACCTTTTCTGATGACACCAGTTGTTTCTCTTTGCGACAAATGGTTGTTGATTAATCTGGTTTTGAAATTACGGCAAATTTCTGCATCGTCTCCAACACAGAATGACGGCAGATCAGTTTCTCTGTGAAGTCATGCAGTTTCCCACCATCATGGTTCTGATATTTCTGGACTCCAGACGGTCTCCTCTGCGCGGTTTTAAAGATAAATCTCTACTGCCAGCTGTTCACGGTGAGACGCGCTGAAACATCACGATCCCATCATCCGAAATTTTCATTCTCTTTGATTTGAAGGCTAATCTAAAAACGATTATTAGCAGTTTAACCGACGTGAGATCCGACCGCTCAGACGGCTCTGCTATAAATAAGCTCCAGCGAGTTTTGACTGGACCCTATAGTGACCCAGATAGGAGCTGAAGGTACTGGAAACAGCCTCGTCGGGTGATTTAGCCTCTCAATCGGGCCTCTTGTTGTTCCCGTAACGTTCCCCTCGCGGCTTCTCGAACTCGCCGAACTCCTCGCTGATTGTCTGAGCAGAAGATGAACAGGACTCTGGCAGCACACCTGAGCGACTCCTGCTGCGTCTTTACTCCGTGAGCTCATGTGAAACTAAAAGAAAGTGTTTGGAAGAAGTTGGGTTTGTCTTCGGCACCGGAGGCCGCCGATGCATGAAATATGAAAGACCCGCGAGTTGTGTTCCTCAGTGTGCGACGGAGGAGTTTTTACTTTTTGTTTAGTCTTTCAACGCGTCCATGAATCCCGTCATCGTCCCGGTGTGTTGGTTCAACGTGTGGACGCCGCCTTCGACCCGGACGGTCGAGGAAGTCGCCCGGAAACGTGAAGCGAGTCAAACTAATGGGCCCAGAAATGAGTGGAGCCTCGAGGCGAAAATAGGAGATCGTAAAATGCTCATGAAAAGGAAAGAAAAAGATAATTGGGAGGACAGATTCCTCATTTCACCTCGTTAATATTTTATTCATCAAGTTGTCTCAATGTGACTTTTGTCCCCCGTGGGCCACCGGAGGTCAGTCTGGTGACCGGCGACGGGGAAACTCTGCTCATCCGGCAAAGACCGACGGAGAAGGAGGCTGGAGGAGAACGTTTAAATAACGTCAGGCTGTTTGTCCACCTTCACCAGACAGTAGCAGCAGATGATTTTCTCACGTTAACTAAAAACTCCTTCAGTCGTTATCGAGTTCCAGATGTTTTCTGGTGACGGAATAAAACTTGTCGATTTTACGGTCACGTAAAATTGTTTCCCATCGTTTGATGTTTAGCATAGCATTAGCATCCAGTCTGCCTCAGCTTGTTTTCACAGATACGCGGTAGTTTAGCAACTTTTCCGTCCGTAAAACATCTTAACTTTAACTCTAAAACGTTCAACTTGAAGTCATAACTGAACCAGAAAACAAAACCTTCAGCTCAGACTCGCGGTCCCTCGTCTGTCAAACCAAACTACTCTCCGTTAGATGTCAGATTTATGTTCTCCATATAATTTTAACGTAAGGTTTCTTTTTGTTAAACCGTTTGATGTCCTGCCTACAAACTACAGATATCTTCAGACGGGATAAGATAATCCTTGATGAGGGAAGTTTGCAGTGTTAAAGCTGCCAACAGATGGACAGAATGTGGACCGAACGTAGAAATAAACAGCAAATATACACGAGTACTGCTGATTTTGGAAATTGTTCCTGAAGTAGAAAACAGTCTTTGTGTATGTTAACAACCTTTAGTGGCTGAACTTCTCCCTAAAGTCTCGTCACTCATCTCACTTTCTTTCTTTCTTTAAAAAGAACGAATAAAAATGACTGAAGAGATCCAAAACGAGCACAAACAGATCAAACCACCTCCTAAACACACGGCACCAGATGCTAAACTACCACAACGAGACACAAACCAATTAAAAACCGATGCAAAATAAACACAAACACATGCGAAACCGATTCAAGACGACACAGAACGACCACAAAGACACAAAAAGAAAACCGCAAACCAAAACGAAAAAGATGCAAAATGAGAAAAATGACCAGAAAACTGGACTCAAAGACTAAAGAGATGTTTAACTGGACTAAAGGAGACAAAATGACCGAACCACAAGATGCAAGATGGTGGCAAACAGAAAGAAAATGATTTTTTAAAAGTAAAGTGTGTCTTAATGCCGTAAAATCCGCCTTAAAGCTGTAAAATAAATCATAAAATACGTCTAAATGCTGTAAAACCAAACTACAAATTAATTTTATTGATTTTTTTAAAGCTTTTGTGAACAGATTTTGAGCCCAAATCGTTTTGGGGTCAGTGTTAGTCGTGGGTTCTTCACAGTAACGCTGCAGGAGGAGCTCGGGGTCGATGGTCGGCCAACAAAACTCCACCTGATACCAAAGTTCACAGTTTCCAGATTCCTCACTTCGGCTTTAATCCAACAAAGAAGCTGGTTTTGAGTTAAAAATCAAATCTGTATTAAAGCGAACCAGCATCCTTCCTGAGTCTCAACCGTTCGATGTCATCGATACAAACGAGGCTGTTTTGTGAGATTTAATGTCTTCATGCTAAAAACAAACGGATTTGTTCAGTATGAAGCTCTTGGTGACCAATCAGATGAATTCATGTGTGAACAGAAGGGATTCTGAAAACCAGCTGACAGAAAAGAAACCAGACTAAACCGCTAACTAGCGCCGTAGTTAACCACCCAACTAGTTCTGCGTAGCGGCAGCAGGACCGGGCCGAGCGCCGTTCATCCGACAGAAGAAGTTCGTCAGCGAGAGTCGTTCCTTCATGTTGAGACTCTGCGGCTGATAAATGGACTTCACTGCAGAAACTCTGGACGCCACATCATCATTTATTCAAGGCGCGTTTAGGATACAAATACCACATGAATTCTTTATTCCTCGTGAGAGATTCGTCTTTTTCGGATTCAACAAAAAGCTCCGGCAGCGTGGCGAGGTCGGAGCAGAGACGCCGCAGAATGCATCGCTTAGCATGACAAAGGACTCTCAGATCCGTCTCCAGATGTTATTCAGACACACTCTGGATCAGTTTGTTCCGGTTCGGCTCAAATATTTAGAGCTCAGATGAACCGTCGGTCATTTTAACCAGCAAAAAACACGACGCAGCAAATCTGGTTTGATACAAGACGATGCAGACGAGAAATCGATCAGCGTGGGAC